>NW_022145478.1:0-50000 GCF_000002235.5 Strongylocentrotus purpuratus
ATATAAACAATAATAGTAAAATACTGCACACTAAGAAAGGGAAAAAACAATTGACTAAGAAAAAAGATATATATTTTTCTTAAATAATTTTAGCTTCATTAAGGCTATATTTTGACACAAAACCGAGAATGAAACCCTACTTTTTATCACATATTCTTGGCATTACTATCAGTATCAGAATCCTGTTGAGTAAAACTTATTATATACCTCACTTAAGTAATCCAGCCATCTGATTGGTCGAAATTGCATTCATAAACTTCAACTGTTCCTGTAAAATTCCCGGTAACCATGCATAAAACATTTAATATTTTTAATAACCATGGTTATTAAAAAAATAGGTCAGCCTCCATGGTTACCCCATAGGTTTACATGTTAAAAAATGGTTTGAGCGATCGAGGATACCGTATGTGTGCGAAGGATTGGTCGGTAATTTCAATACAATTGAATCTCGATCGATCTTACCGACAATTTTATCTTGCATTGTTGACATGAAGACGAAAATAAACTTCCAAAAACAAAAAAACAACATCTGCCGATAGATCTTGATCTAAGTTCGTGCCAATATGCATTGCAAAAGTAAAAGAAGGGTGCTTTTGCGAAGCATTCATCACGCCGAAGCCGGTTTCAATTCATTTTAATGTATATATTGTACAAAACTGCCAAGTATGTGAACAGTGCGCGATGGCCGAGTGGTGTAAGGCGTTGGTGTAAGATTCATCACTAATTGTAGGCAAGGGTTCGACTCTCACCTTCGACAAAAAAAAAAGTATTTTTTATTTTTTATTTTTTAGTCTATTTTTTTTCGGCATATAAAAGTATTAATGACTGCTTTAATATTCGAGAAATAGTTGTTTTTATACGCTCTCGGGAAGGTTACAATTGGGCTATTCCCCTCGGCACGCCTCGGGTAATAGCACAATTCTAACCTTCCCTTGAGCGTATAAAAACAACTATTTCTCTCAAAGCAGTCATTAATACTATACTATTGATGGTAACTCTGCCATTAATCGTAACTAACTTTCTTGGAAACCTTGATTTGATTGGCTGTTGAGTGACGTTGCCAGGGTAGTTAATAATGATGGCAAAGTTACCATCAATGATAATTTTTATGCAACAGAGCCCAGGTGGTACACCTGTGATATCAGTGAGCTAAGCATTGTCTAATTGTATCTAAATATAAAACTAGATCATTACCTGCAAGTCCACTGGTCTCGCATTCAATTTGAGCTTCATTGAGGCTATATTTTGATACAAAACCGAGAATGAAACCCCTACATTTTATCACATATTCTGCGAATTACTATCAGGTGGTACTCACGTCATATCAGTGAGCTAAACATAATCTAATTGTATCTAAATATAAAACTAGATCATTACCTCCAAGTCCACTGGTCTCGCATTCAATTTGAGCTTCATTGAGGCTATATTTTGATACAAAACCGAGAACAAAACCCCTACATTATATCACATATTCTGGACATTACTATCAGGTGGTACACCCGTCATATCAGTGAGCTAAGCATGGCCTTATTGTATCTAAATATAAAACTAGATCATTACCTCCAAGTCCCCTGGTCTCGCATTCAATTTGAGCTTCATTGAGGCTATATTTTGATACAAAACCGAGAACGAAACCCCTACATTTTATCGCATATTCTGGACATTACTATCAGGTGGTACACCCGTCATATCAGTGAGCTAAGCATTGCCTAATTGTATCTAAATATAAAACTAGATCATTACCTCCAAGTCCACTGGTCCAGCATTCAACCGAACCTGACTCACGCACATTGTTTCCATGGTAACTGCATCATTGAAATATCCCCGGATGAGACCATCGTTATAAGCTTCCAGCTGGCCTAGGCCCGGTATGATGCTCCTTTCAACAAGGACCCCTGATGCGTCGCCTGACATATCGCCTTTCTCAAGTTTCTAATTAATAAACAGAAATATCACAGAGGCTTATGAGTCCATTAAGAAGGAAATGTATTTTTTTAATAATAAAAACATTAGAAAAATTTGTAGTGCACATATCATGTAGTAGTGAATCATCACCATTTGTTACGTTTCTGACTATGGTCATTAAATGTACTGACCTTCCAGCAGAAAAGATCTTCTCCATCTCCACATGTCCTCAGGTGCACTAACATACAGTGCAGGAGTCTGAAAGGTATCGTAAAAAAACAATTTATGAATGTGTGTGCTATAATTGATTCTCATCCTGCCTTTTCATCTGTCCTCTACCCCTCAATCACTTTCCATTGTTTTTACCCACATCCTCTCCCGTTTGAAAGTTGAGATATTTCCAACCGACTGAATTTTTTTTAAACGATTAATCATCATTTTGCACTTCTATTTAAAAGTAGACCTCACAATTTTGTCAGGATACAGATTTCATCTCGAGTGGGTTCATAACGTGCAAAGGTGGTGACTCTCTTCTACAAGGGACCCCCATTTAAAGTCCTATCCAAGGGACGGAGTGTTTTCCACCGTAACATAGCCCGCATTTATGAAACAAGGGAGGGGCATCTAAACACACAATGCAGGCTTCTGTCATTCACTTTGGTTGGATTCGAGCCCACATTCTCTGGTTCGACAGGCAGATGTTTTACCGACTGAGCCAACTTGCCTCATCATGGTTAGACTACCACAAAAGATTCATTTTATACATATATATTTGAAATTTCACCTGCTTCCTTTCAATGAATTGAGGTTGTAGTTACAGTCAAACCTGATTTAGTGACCAACTGTCTACAAAGGCCACCTGTCTGCAAAGACCACATTTTTGGTTTCCCTTGAAATAGGTTTCTCATTGAAACATGTACTGCTGGAACCTGTCTCTACAAAGACCACCTGTCTACAAAGGCCACTTTCTTTTCTTGTCTCCCTTGGGTGGTCTTTATAGACAGGTTTCACTGTATAAGAATTACCTGGAACCCCTTCTCACAAGATCTGCGATGCTGTATGACGAGTAGGGAGTGACAGGAGAAGGATTGGACACCAAGATCATCCTCAAAAGATCCAATTTTTACATATTTGAAAATTCACCTGCTTCCTTTCAATGAATTGAGATTGTAATTTACCTGGAACCCCTTCTCACAAGATCAGCGATGCTGTATGACGAATGTGGAGTGTCAGGAGAAGGGTTGGACACTGACATCATCAGGTCCTTGAGGGCGCCGTCACTACAAACCTTGATCAGTCTGAAGAAAGATCCTCTCTCGTCATGAGACACGATCACGTCTCCGTTTCCAGGATAGATCTCCATCGATGGAATAGGATTCCAGAATAATCTGTTTTGAGAAAAAGTATGGATTAAAAATAGAAACATGTTGTTAATGTGAAGTTAAATATGTGTAACCATCTGTCTTTTTGTTTTTATTCTTCATACCACTCTCTTCTCTTCCTCCATTGTCGTAGTTCTCCTATATTTTTATTTTGTCTTTCCGCTTTAATAGTGTGTCATATTCTCCCTCCAAAAGAAAAAAAACAAAAAACAGACAGAGTACTTGTATATTATTTTGTTTACAATATATTCCAAATATATTAACAATATGTGACAGCTACATTGTACACATCATGTCCAGGGAGTGTGTATAATTCAAAACTTCATTTCCTGCATCATGTATGAATGCAGCACTTGCTTTGAGTCATTATATATGTACCTTAGTCTGACCAATAAGACCAATAAACAGACTAAGAACAGGCCAAACTAAACAACACATGACCCCTAACAGCCGAGAATCGGTCGGTTCAGAATCGGTTAAGAGTCAACTGGCATTGTAACTGATGCATTAGAGATGTACCTTTTTGGAAGGCATCAATCTACATGTGCCTCTCCATACTCACAGGAGAAATGGGGACCTGGAGGGATAACGAAAGCCTTTATGTTGGTAATTGCCATATTTGCCCTCCTGGTGACCGTATGGTAGGAATACTCCCCAGGGAGTGGAGATTGTGCATGAATGAATTCAATGACCGGGGTAATAATATCTGTAAAACGCTTAGAGATGGTAACATGTATTAGCGCTATATCCAGATTATTATTAGTATATCAAGGATTCAGTGACACAAAGACGTAACTCCATATTTTGCCAAAATGAGTATTTGATATCAAAATGTTCAGAAAAATTTGTGCTTTCCATCCAACCAACACCCCATTGAAGTCAATGGCTAGTGAAACATAGACTTGACTCCTTAAGGCCCAAGTGCTCAGTGACACGTAAACACTTTTTCTCAAAATGGCCAAAATGGAGTTACGTCTTTGTGTCCTGACCCCTCAATATTATTACCTGTAAACCACTCCTCCTAAGACAAGAACAGAGACCTTTCTCCCATACATGGTAAGAGAATCAGCCTCACCACTATGGTCAAGAGGGCGCTCCGGCTTGACTGATCTCCAGTGATGCTTGTGAAGGTGACTTTGATCACAGCGGAGAGGTAAGGAGGGCGGAACTGGACTGGAATGGGTCAGAAACTTCTCTGGTACATCGTGCCTATTGCCAGGATCTGTAGTTACATCTGTTGAGAGAGTGAAAAATCCCTTTTCTAAATGAATTTAAAAGAAAGCTTAAAGCCCCACTGTACTACTTGAAGCTACTTGCTCCCTCTATTTAGAAAACAATGCCTAATCGGTGACCATTGGTCCCCCATGATCCTCTTTTTTCATGTTAATTGAGAGCTGATTTGATGAGATAACCACCTGTCAGTGACCTTGCAGGGAGGTTTTATCCCCCTGGCCAAACTAGTACAGAAGGGTTTTAAAAGAAAGCTTAAATCATACCAATCACCCTTCTTATGAATATCGGTAGATTGTCATCACAAAGTCATTTCGTCAATCATTTTTAATGACTGATTAAATTCCCATTACTTGCCAAATCTTTAGAAGCCTCAATAGGCTTTTAACGATGATCCTTTGTTTGCATGATTTTTTTTTAAACTGAAGAATAAATAAAGACTGAACTGAAGATGTAGACAGTAATTTGACTTGGTGTTCGTTGAAATGCTATTTTATCAAGCAGCTTTCACAAAGGATGTATCAAACGTCCTCATAAAGACATTACGAATGACACAAGTGCAGAGCATTTGCATTTATGTGGTGTGAAACTGTCCGATAGAAAAAACACAAGTGAGCTTAGAGGAAAGGTTGGGTCTGGAAGAAACCATGATGAAAGTGGTAAGGAGAAGTGGACTAAGATGGATGGGTCATGTGTTGAGAAGGGAAGATGATGAACCTGTAAAAAGAGTGTGGGATCTGTTAGTGGATGGCATAAGAAGGAAAGGAAGAACCAAAGATATCATGGAAAGATATGGTGAAGAAAGAAAGCAGTAAGGTTCTTCTAAATGAGGATGCTGGAGACAACAAGTGGAGGGATCAAGGGAGTGTCATCATGGCATGAAAGTCAGTAATGCCTCGTAAGAGGGAAAATGCTGACTTTAATAAATGATGATGGTGACACATTTTACAATACACACATACGGTAAGAACTTAGGGACCTACGCTTTCTTCATCACTTGCGGTTTGTACATTAAAGTACAAACAGGTGGTGACTGGTGACAATTAGGAAATACAATGTACAGGTATATGTACTAGTACTCATAGCAATCCAAACATTGACTTTGTGATTATCACAACTCACAAGTTGGACAACAGCATTTAACAAAGCAGAAACTATGAAGAAATAAACAGCACTTTTTTAACCAGTTGGCTACTAGCTGAATTGGTTGACTGTGCCATTTGGTTCTTGTTAGCATTTTTTGTCTTACCATATCCTAAATGAGAAGGAGTACTTTCATCCTCATCCAATGATTTCCTGAGATCTGCCTTGCGATTCATCAACAGATCTAGAGGGTACCTCCAATACCACGGACAGTGGGCAACAGAGTGGTTCTGAACAACCCACGTGTACCAGAACTTGCACCTCGTCCTCCTCCTTTCCATAGGGACTCTCTCCTCTGGGGATACCCTTTGGGACTTCCTCACAGGGTCAGTATCAAGACTTTGAAAGTATGGCGCTAAAGGTTGTCCACCCTGACTGGTGTGTCCTCCACCCCTATAGTCTTGGCAGTGTGCCATGTCACCCATGCTAGTCCTTTGGAGGCACCTAATATCAGGGCTTTCCTGGTTGTCCTCACTGAATTCCAACTGTTGCATCTCTTGATGACCAGTCCCTCTCTTGATGTTCGTTGTCGTATCACCCTCTGGTCTGAGCTTACAGAGGTATTTGACCGAGAAGTCCTGTGCGCTGGGAGACAGGACCATCGTTGCAAGGCTGTCAACCGATGTTAGCTCAAGAGAATGGTCGGGGAGCTGGTTGAAGGTACACTTATCAGTAGAGTTGGACCATTCCATTAGGGTAATGTCAGCATACAGTTCCTGGAAGGAGAGGAGGCAATCTTGCTATTTATCAGTGATCCTACACTAGGTTCAAAGTCTATGTTCTATGGAAGATGCATGTATATGTACTACATGGTTAAGGTTTGGGTTAGGTTAGGACTTTGGTTTGGGTTACTGTAGGTTTAGGGTTAAGTGTACTCAACTAAGCCAGGGTTGGTGTTCAGAATATAAAAAGTGCTACAATTTGCAAGATGCTATGCAGATCATTTGTCATCTGTTCATGTGCCATAAAGACATTATCATAATGGGATATATTGATACTATCTACATATAATTGCAAAACATAAGATTTTTTAACAAAGATAATTATGATGCAGATATGTATTGTACTGTATCTTACATTCTTGGTAAATATTTATTTTTAGAAAATTCATGTTTTTAGTTGAAAAGGCTTCCATTAATTAAGTGAATCTTACAAGAGGGATCCATAACTTTTAAAAAAATGTCTTACCAATGGAATCTCTCCCTGAGTAGTTGCGGCACAGAGGAAAGGACACGAAGCAAACCTGTTCCTAAACTCAAGAGCTTCCTTGACCTTTGACCTGCACCTGCTGGTGACGAAGCATGTCCTCTGTTGGGTCCTGGTAGAAGTATAGAGAGGATGGCTCGGTCCCGGTGCTGGTTCGTGATACGGGTGTGAGACTGCTTGGCTTGGAGGTGGATCGTAAATGAAGCAGGACCCACACGGGGAGAGCTGAACCCTTGATCCATCCATGAACATCATCTCCACCGCATCATCGCATGTCATCACCATGGAAACAGGCCGTTCATCTGAAGCCATCATGGCTCAATTGTAATCTCTGGAAAGATGAAAAACAGCAATAAAATAATTAAATATTTTCACCAACAAACAAATTTTGAATTTGATTTTTGTTTAAACATTTAACAATGAAGTCTCAACTCACACAGGCACAGACTCACATAAAGGAGGATAACAAGATGATAGTTGATACAAAATAGAAGTATTTCTTTATATCATCATGTCCAGATCTTGCAGCATTCCGGCCCGGTTAACGGTAGACCGAATTTTCTGTCTCTTTCGTTTGTTAAGCCTCTTATTTGGGTAGGGTCGGCTCTGCGACCCTACCCCTACCCAAATAAGAGGCTTAACGAACGAAAGAGACGGAAAATTCGGTCTAGGTTCACTTCTTCTTCTGGGATACTCCTCAACGTTCCGTAAGGAACCAAGCGAGGAGGGTGAGGGAGTTCGCACTGTGCTTGTTTAGTTCTCATTGCTCGAGTCTTGGTTGCGTAAAAAGTTGGTTGCTTGGAGTTTGAAGGTGTCGATGTTCATGGTCCTTTGGATGTCGGAGGGTAGTGAGTTCCAGTCCTTGATGGTACATGAAATGTAGGAGTGTTTAAAACAATTGGTGGAGTATTGGATGAAGTGGAGTATTCACGGTTGCCACACGCTGCCTTAAAAAAATTAAAACACTGTCTCTACTCTAGCTCTATACTCTAGCCTCGACTAGGCAACTAGACCCTATTGGGAGTTGGAGGGAGCCCGTGCAAATGGCCATGTTCAAGGCATGGTCGTGGCATCCTGCAGCATCTATGATCTATTCTAACCAGGCAGGAGATCGAGATCCGACGGTCACCCCACGGTATGGTATGCCGTAGGCCTAGCTTGGCGTAAACAGGCCCCGGCGCTCCTAGTATCCTACACCGGGGGCGGGGCGGCCAATATGATCGACCTCTCGGCTCCCCTGCAGGCTGCACTCCCATCCCAGCTCCAACATAAGTGATTACAAATTCTCAATTGCATATTAATTATCAACCTCTAACTCACTGAATGTTTCCAGACGTATTACCTGAGCCTCAGGCTATAATAAATCTAGCAGCACTTTGCGTCATCCGCTAGCTAGCCGGCCTATCGTCCAAAATTTGGTTAATAATGTCAACAAAACAAATGTCGCGCCAGGCTTCATATTGAAGATATCGATCAGATTCTGTCGTTGTTGTCAAGTATTGTACGGTAGCAAAGTTAGCAAAATAACAAAGGAAAATTGTGTTTATCACAGCTCGTACTTTTTAATTCCATACAGATATTTTTCTTCGTTTACATTTTAAAAATATCAAATTATCTTTTCTATATCAAATTTTACAATTTACAGAACTTAAAATATGGATAGCTATTCTCTCTTGATAATGATTTTAATCCACAGTACCGTACCCTGCCCGGTTTCCGCCCGATGGGCAGTTTTTCTCAGATAACTTCTCTGAAAATGAATTATACAGGCGCTAATGTATACCAATTTGTTGCCGAAATTCTAGCGAATCTAGCTATGCCATTCTTACGCCCGAAATCATAAGCGATTGTCCGTAGCGCGCCGTCTGCGTGAGGCATTTTCCTTGCCTAATTCCGCCTAGACCCGCCCTAATTCCGCCCGATGGTGGGCGCGCATCAAAAGTATAGAAAAAGGAAACATCTCGGGTACACGTTAGGCCAAATCAAATTGCTTCCCAGTAGAATTCGATCTACATGTTATTTTGATAATTGATATTTCTTTCTTTATTTCTTCCCTTGCCTCTGTAGGCCTAATGCAAGTGCACTGTTATTTATCAGTTTCTGATCTGGAAAAACAATTTTTTACTGCCTTTGTAAAATCCTGCGACTTGTCTATGATGTTTTAATAATGTGTTCAGTCAAATCTTCAGTGTTCTATCGCTAATCGGGAGAGGGGAAGAAAAAAAAATCCACAATAACAACATTTTGTCAAAAAAAAACTACCACTATTAAAGTAAACACTTTGGAAAGAGAGTAATGGCACTTCATTTTTTTAATTTTTTTTTTAAACTGCAAATTATTCTCGACATCTCTCAAATCTTGATTAAAAAATAAATTAGCGTATATTTTTAGGATATTGGTTGGAAAAGCATAGCATTTTCGTCATAGGAATTATCATCATCGCCGACATCGTCTTATAATCATCATCATTACAATTTTAGGGTAGGCCTATGTGACGCAAATGTGGTTTCCTGTTTGATTATTTGTTCAAGACTTCAAGTTGTTGTGTTTTTTGTTTTCTAGTTGTTCTAAATTATGCAGTATTTTATGCATTCAATAATAATAGTTCAAAGATAAAACTTTCCGAAATGATCTTGAAAACGAAGTCGTCGATTCACTTCCATGGGGGGGGGGGGGGGGGGGGGGGGGGTAGTGAGCACATTTATTTTTTTTTGATCCTCAAAAAAATTTCAATTTGCACCCCCCCCCCCCCTTGAGCGCCAGGGGGGGGGGGGGCCCAACCCCCCAAAAAGGTAAAAATCACGTGATTTTACATGATTTTTTTCTCAAGGGGGGGGGCCCGGGCCCCCCGGGATCCGCCACTGCCCCCACCCCCCCCCCCACATTTTCTACATAATGCTACATGTTAAATTCATCCATTCATCTATTTATTTATTCAATATTCATTCATTTTATTGCCGAGAGATATTTATGTAATGGATAGAGATGAAAAATGTTCACCTTTTATTCGCCATAAAACTTTCGCAAAACTAACAACGTAAGAATCACCTTAGCAATTTGAAAGGCCTGACAGGCGTATGCCCTTAATGTATTATTTATACTACTCTTTCGATAGCCATTCATATAGGTTTATTTCACATGAAACAACAGACTGGGATTTTAGTTTCTACCCCTATATTTATTTTATTCACAGTCAACTGAGGGAAATTTATGGCAGCGAAAATGTCATGATTCATGTTGGTCATGTTGGTAAAATTAGATAACACACAAACAATTGAAAAAAAATTGAAAAATAATTATAGCCTAAAGCATAGAAGTATTAAGAAAGAAGGATATAAAATTGAAGAGGGAGACTAAAAGAAAAATGGGGAAAAGGAGGGGTGTAATCGAAGAAACATCCTGTATCGTATTATAAACAAGCACTCTTTTCGCTACAAAGCCACGACGCTGGATTAAAAGGCGACACAACATGAATACAAACTTTTTGCAAATCTATACCAACCCTGGCAACTTTTTTAAAAGCCGGACCTATTTTTTGTCATTGGGATCACTGTCGGAGAACCGAACTTCAAGCATTTCTTAATATCAATCATATCTAATTTTGTCACAAAATTTAACTTCATGACTAGTAGGCCTACATTAAATTACAAATCAATAGACCACATCGTTACCCGAAATTGTCGGTTGCTCGAACGAACGGCCAAACATCATTGCAACATTCTTCGGGGGGAGGGGGGGGGGGGGCTTCAATCCCGGCCTCCCACCTTATTCGCCTATCATAATAAGGACAATTACACCCCAGAAAACTACTCCCAAGGATAATTACCCAAATGACAATTACCCCTCGACGACTCAAACTACGCCCAGAAAATTACCCCCGATGACGATTACCCCCATCTCTGAAACTTAACCCCTATATAGGACATTGACCCCCCCCCCCCCCCGGGACAACCAAGAACAATACCCCCTGTTCATTAAAGGGGAAGTCAACCCCGATAATAAGTTGGGTAATTTTTAGGGGGAGATCATTTTCAGGGTGGGGGGGGGGTAAAATTATTATCTATCCCTACATCGTATAAACGATGTTCACACAGGGAAAATTTTCTATAAACATGTTTAAAACTGTTGAGTTAAACACGTTTATACTAATCATCTCTAGATACGATGAATTTTAGCTGTGTGTGAAAAGGCTGCATGTTATTGCAATGACGACCTTCGTCATTGCCTTGTTTTCGTTCACATTCTGCCCCATAAATATTCTTCTTATCTTCGTCAGAAAATCGCATTCGTTTTGCACGTAGTGCTTGTTATTCCTAGTTAGGTGCTTTTCTCATGTCCATTTCCTTTCAAATTTCGTATGGTCAAGGGTGAGTTTATGTTACCCCTGGGGGCAATATGTCTTTCTACACAGCCATTCTCAATGTTTTCAAAGTAGTAGGCGTCATGATTCTCAGTATCATCATATGGCTGTATTCCTCTTTTGTTATGTACATAACAAAAGAGGAATACACCCTTGACCATTTTATTATTGTTTTGGTTTCGGCCAGGAATACAGACTGGTCAAATGGCCTAATCCATCAAAGTTATGAGTCATGTTTCGGGCTATACTGTAGGACTGGTAGGATTTCCCTGAATTCAAGTTCGGGGGGAACATGAAAGGAAGTGGACCTGTTGACCAATGGGAATTTAATATTGTATGACCCTTCCCACTTTCTCAAACTGTTGCCCACTGGCGTACCTATGGGGGGCAGGGGGCAGAGTGCCCCCCCCCCCCTGACGGACTCCAGGGGGGGAAAAGAAAAAAGGGAAAGAAAAGAAAAGAAAGGAAAGGAAAGAAAAAGAAAAAAGGAAAAGGGAAGAAAAAAGGAAAGAAAGAGAAAAAAGGAAAAAAAGGAAAGAAAAAAGGAAGAAGAGAAAAGAAAGAAAAAGGGAAAAGAAAAGGAAACGAATAAAAATGGGGAATTTTTTTTAAAAAAGACCATGGTCGTACGCACCAGGGGGGGGGGGGGCAGTTGACCCCAGATATTTTGAAAACGTACAGTTTTTTTCCTGAAAATGTAGTGTAGGCCTATACCAAATCCTTCAATTCTACTTTTGAAAATGCAAAAGTACCCTCTTGACCAGTTCGGTCGCTCGAACTCCCTTCACTCCTTTTGCTTTTGAGATTCTTCGAAAACTTTTAACGCATCTTTCCCCCTCCCCCACCAGAAAAATATTCCGCATACGGCCCTGAAAAATTAAAACAAATGAAAATAGGAAAATATAAGTGATATAACAAATTCGAAACTCTTCGCTGGCGCGAACTGCTTGCTAGCCTATTTTGTATTAAATGTTTTCACTTGCTCGTCCCCCTGAAAAAAGAAAAGGATTAGTATTGCCTAGAATACAATTGTGCCTGCCCCGACCTGCAACCATGGCAACAATAACACACAATACAGTGCGTCCCAGAAAAAGCGAAACCGAGAAGTATCGATGTTTTATCATAACTTAATCACAACCATAATGAATGAATGATACATATTTGGAAAGCTTAGAGTCTCCTCTTTCAGTTGATGCTACTCCGATGATGCATATTTCACGCATGAGTGATTAAAAGCAATTTGAAGGAAGGAAACCAAAAAGACATTTGGCGGGCGGTATCTGAATTTCGAAGAAAAATTCACATTTCTAGAAAGTTGAGTTTCTGCCCTTTCATATGACACCTCAATCAGGAAAAATGAGCGAGGAATAACAAAGTTCTGTTTGTTTAAAGTAGCCCTTACATGTTCATAATTTTAACAAACGAATTCGTTTTCACTGGGTGCTTGCCGTAGCAAAAAGCAGATTTGACCAAAGACTTAACTCCGTTTCGTTGACAATCAGCCATGCATGAAGACTCTCGTCTACGGCTGACTGTCAATGAAACGGAGTTAAGTCTTTTGTTAATTTCGTTTATTGATACGGCAGGCAGCCAGTGAAAACGAATTCGTTTAAAGTAGATATCCATTGATTTTAAAAACTAACTTGATTTTCATTATTGCAAAGTTGAAGCTTTGATTCGACAAGGTTATCAAAATTCAATGCTTGGACACATTCGAAGTAATGATTATTATAAATTACAAAACGCTTAAATACAGCCCCGGCATAGCACCTGAAGAGCTCTCCGAACGCTGCTGAGATGTGTGAGATCACAGTATGGACATGATTTGCACAAGCAGACGATGTCCCATGACATCTCACACATTTTCAGTGCCTGTGTTTTCATCTTCTCTTGAGTTCTTTCTCTTACTTCACTACCGTCAGGCTAAATGTATAATCTATTGCCTCACTCTTAACCCCGCGTTTGGTTTATTTTGATGACAAATGCAGCGATACAAAAATAAAGGAATCTGTCGCTTGTAAGCAAAATAAGACGCCATTGTATATTCAGCTGCACACTACGCGGTATGTTCGGCGTTTCAAGAGGGAACAAATGCCGTCCTTAATATCATTCCGGGGTTTTTCAATTTGAAAGTCTGGTTTCTTTAATTGTCAATTAACCCCTATCCTGTGTATTTACAAGCAAAAGATTTTAGATATCAGAATCGGGTCATATCCCTTTTGAATGGTTTGACATGCCATTACATTTATATACACTAAACTCATCATAATTTGACAAATAATAGCTTTGCAATTATGTTCATTCTTTATGGGATGTCGTCTGCTTGGGCAGTATTGGTCCATATAGTGACGTCATTAAAACATCGTTATTTTTCCGGCGAATCTCTCGTATATTCCAGCTGCTATGGAGGTGGTTGTATTTTTATTTTTATAAATCACCCGATATGTAGTTGACCTAAAACTTGTACGATGGCCATATGTTAGCTTACCAGATTCTAGTGATACATTAGTTGACATATTTGTGATTTTCTTTGAATTTCACCTTTAATAAAATTATGGAAATGCAAGCACTACTTTAAACAAACAGAACTTTGTCATTCCTCGCTCATTTTTCCTGATTGAGGTGTCATATAAAAGGGCAGAAACTCAACTTTCTAGAAATGTGAATTTTTTCTCGAAATCTAGATACCGCCCGCCAAATGTCTTTCATATGGCTCCGTTTAGTCTCATTTCACAACGCCCCCTATCGTCAGAGCATGGTCAGATTCAGCAGCCTAACATGTTAGCCTATGGACGTTTTTTTTTTAAAATCGTTAAAAAATCATTTTTTGTTTAAACGAAAAGCACATCCACCCCGACGTACGTTATCACTAGCTCTTTCATTGGAGCCCTCATGTCTAATTGACTTTTGAAAGTTCACCCACCGTAATTTTTCAAAATAGGTTGCAAGCTCGTCATTGCCTATAAAACACATGTGAAACAAGTCTAACTTTGGACTCAGTTTACCAAGCGATTTGAAGAATATAGGTCGAGCACACGAAACATAAAAAGCATGAATTATCATAGATCACTTCTGCCTATTTCGTTTTGTCCATTTCATCCAACCCCCCACCGTAATTTTTCCATTTAGTAAAAGCAAACATTTTGCCGAGTTTAGCAAAAACATGAATATTCATGAACGGTCAGACAATACAGCCTTTTAGTACGTAACGTATAGTGAATGGGAATGTGCGATGATCCGTGTAGGAGGTAGAGGTCAGTGGTTTGTGCTGGCAATGTTCACGCGAGCGAAAATGAGACAATCGGAGCAATATGTTGGTTTCCTTCCTTCAAATTGCTTTTAATCACTCATGCGTGAAATATGCATCATCTGAGTAGCATCACATGAAAGAGGAGACTCTAAGCTTTCCAAATATGTATCATTCATTAATTATAGTTGTGATTAAGTTATGATAGAACATCGATACTTCTCGGTTTCGTTTTTTTCTGGGACGCACTGTATATGTAAATGTTGCTAAAAGAGACTAATTCATTTTTCTAGCTCGCTACACTCGCTCGCAAATAAAATGAATAGACATTGCTTTGGAAACAATTGTGCCCACCCTTGACCTGCAACAATATCATTAAAAATGGAAGAGTTTTTTCGCCCTCTCGCCAAAAAGGAATTGAATCGCGTTAAACGCGATTGCGTCCATCCTGACCTGCCCCAATAAAAACAAGTTTATTTATTAATTTCTATTAAAAGAGAATTTTTTTGTTTTGCTTGCTCGCTATGCTCGCTCGCCAAAATGGAGTTGCCACCGCTAACGTGTCCGCCCCAACCTGCAACAACCAGTTAATAATTATGTACCAAACGTTATTCAAAGAAGTTTTGGTGTGCTCGTGCTCGCCAAAACGGAATTAACATCACCTTAGACATGGTTGTGTCCCGGCCCCCCCCCCCACTCAGTGTTATTTAGGGTACGCATAATTATATGCTCGTACCCTATTTTTGAAAGCACCCCCTATCTGAGGACTGCCAACATTTCCGAACCCCCCTTTCGCGGGCTTTTCGCGGGCTTTTCCTACCTTGGAGACCCCCCTAAATCAGGAAAAATGCTCATTTTACCCCCCTAAATTCGGAATAATTTCTCAGGATTCCAAATAGATGAGAGAAAAAAAGAAAAACACCCCCTTTTTAAAGAAATCTCCGGGTGAAAAGTCAAATACACCCCTTTTTTTACAATTCTCGGGCCGGACTTTGTCGCACGAAAAGTACCCCTTTACCGGACATTTTGGCAACACGCATGCGGTCATTCCGACCTCTGAGTGGGGGGGCCGGGGGTTGTGTAAGCCCTGCCCTGCAAAACAAAACAAAAAAACACAAAAAAATCTGAAATTTATGAACCAATTATCATTACAAAAATTTTGCTCGCTCGCCAAAATAGAAATAACACCGCTTTTAATAATCACGTCCCTGACATGGAACAATGAACCCAAGTTTTATGTACCATATTTTCCCTATAAAAGAGAAGTGATTTTTTTTTTTTCGCTCGCTACGCTCGCTAGCTCGTGGAATTATGTGCCCGCCACTAACCTGCTACAATATCATTAAAAAGAGAAATGTAGGGGGTTGCCTGCCCGCCAAAATGGGATTGACATTGCCTTAAACATGATTGTGCCCGCCCCCTACCTGCAACAATGAAACAAATTTTATATAGCAATTCATTGAGAGAAAGATGTATTTTCGCTCGCTAGCTAAAATGGGTATAAAATCACCCTAAACACAATATTGTTCCCGCGCACTGCATGGGACAATTGAACCAAGTTTAAGTGGCAATTATTAAAAAAGAAGTGATTTTTTTCTTGCTCGCTACACTCGTTTGCAAAGAAATGAAATTAACGTCGCTAACAAGTGAATGTTCCCACCCCCAACTTGCAACAATACCAGTTTATATACCAAACGTTACTTAAAGATTTTTTTTTTGCTCGCTCGCTCGCCAGAAGTGAAAATTAGCATCGCCTTTTTTGTTTGTTTCGGTCGCTTGCCCCCCCCCCCCCCCCCTGACGGAGTACCCCAGGTACGCCACTGCTGTTGTCCAATAACATTTTAGGAAAGTCCTACACTGGTCCATGTATTGTAAATGTGGTATAAGTGCGTGTAAGGAGGAGAGCTCCTCAGAAGAATGATCGGCGAAGAATAATCGACGGAGAAGAGTTGACAAGAATAATTGTTAGAGTCGGGTTGAGAATCGAAATGTAGAACTCAGACTTTTAGAAGAATTGAGAAGAACTATATCAGTCAGATTGAGAATCAATGCCGAGAATAGTGACAGAGCCCAGAACTAAGAACTCAGATTCCGAAGCGGAATCAGAATGGGAACATTGTGATTACTGAGCAACACTAAGACTCTAAATCAGAATACAACTACAAAGCATCGTTCTTCGCTAGTCGATATAAAGGGGTGTTGACGGCCACAGAATGCTGAACGAAACTTCATAAGTCAATGACAGAACTTCATTGATTCAACAAGTTGCAGTGACGGTGTTCGTGGTGATTGCCTAATCATCTGAAGCATGACTGACGTAGCTAGGGAGTTGCAACTGGACATCCAGAGGACGACAACCACGATCGCACTTCGAATCGGATCCAGTTCGTTGTTGAACTTTTAGAGAGCTCTCGCGCGCACCCCCTCGCTTGATTTAAGTAGCGGTACCGTGAGTAGATTTAAAATGAGATTGATATTTTGCTGTTTGATTTGTTGTTGATGATGATGAATGTTATACTTATATATTTTTTAAAGGACCATGTATTAAGTATATATAATTATACTTCCTATCGACCATTATTTAAAAGTCTACTTACCTCAACATAAGACGTGAGAAGGTGTGGTGGTCTATGTGAGTAAAGCCAGTCAATCCTTTGATAATTATTATTACCTGAACCCTGGCATAATAATTTAAAAGTGGTTTCCCCTGCCACTATGCCACGGGTTACATATCAATAGTCATATCAATAGTCTATCAATAATTCTATAAATTCAAATTATGAAGTCATTGACAGTTCCATATTATCTTTTGGATATATAGGCTCATAGGCGCCGGAAGTGGGGGGGCAGGGGGGGCAGTTGCCCCCCAGTCAAAAAAGTGGGGGGCAAAACGCATTTTTGCCCCCCCTAAACGCCCCCCCCCCCCTTAAAAAAAAAAAAACAGTAAAGGAGTAAACATGGTTTGTATTTTTAATCAAAAAGAACGTAACAATAATAAAAACCTGAATTAAATCACATATACAATTCCATTCAAAGAAAAAGGAAAGTTAACAGGAATTAAATTTCATAAACATTGCGCATGCCACCTATACGGGATTTATCAATGGAGGTCTCTATATAATAGCGATACGCGCATATCGTGGACATATTGTGCGAGAATGGGAAAGCGTGTCCGTTTTTTTGTTATAAAAGATGAGAAGACATGAGCCCCTGAACGCTGGCGTACTGATGGGGGGGGGGGGGGGGTGATGTATTTTTTATTCGAAACAAGTGATTTGCAAATGTTGATGTTGTGACATGATTTTCCGGGAATTTTTCTCCATTTTTTTTGTAATTCATACCTTTTTATGCGTTTGTTGGAAAAAAAGAAATTCCCAAATTACAGTCAGGCGAAATACGCTTATTTAGAAGCCTTTAGGTCTTGGTCTGCAAAGTGGCTGGGCTCGAGCCCCCCTCCCCCCCCCCCCCCCCCCTCCTTTTTGAAAAAGTATGTTAAAGAGAAAAAGAAAGAAAGACGAAGAAAAAAATAAGTGACCTGCCAATGTCACAAATAAGGTATAAAATATGCTCATCTGACCGTAATTAAATGCTTAAAACCCCAGAGCTTACAGGGGCTCCGCCCCCGAACCCCACCAAGGGCCCTAAGGCGGGCCCCTGGATGCTCAACTGACCGTAATTAAATACCTAAAACCACTGCGCTCCCGGGGGCTCTGCCCCCAGGACCCCACCAAGGGCCCTAAGGCGGGCCCCTGGATGCTCATATGACCGTAATTAAATACCTAAAACCCCTGAGCTTCCGGGGGCTCTGCCCCCTGGACCACACCAAGGGCACTAAGACGGCCCCTGGATGCTCATCTGACCGTAATTAAATACCTAAAACCCCTGAGCTTCCGGGGGCTCTCCCCCCCCCCCTTGGAACACGTCAATTGCCTTACAGAGGGCCCCTGGATGATCATCTAACCGTAATTAAATAGCTAAAAAGCCTAAGCTTCCGGGGGCTCAGCCCGTTGATCCCCTGCCGAGGCTCATGCTCTGGACCCCACGCCAATTTACCCTCTACCTGATCGATAATACTCCACTTTGAAAAACGTTCCGCGGGACCTGCATGTAACGTGTAAGACTGGTGGTGATGCAGATTTTTCGTCTGCCCCCCCCCTTCCGAACTTTATTTTTCTCATTACGTCACTGCCCCTGGAATGTGAGCCCCCTGGAATGTTTGCCCCCCCAATCCCAAACTGCTTCCGGCGCGCCTGTATAGGCTTGTGCAATGCTGGATTAAGAACAATGACTAAACTTCTAGACAAGGAAACATATTTCAGTAAATACATAGGACTGCTACAAAGCTACTGAACCGCAGTGCAGTGCACAGCGCAAGTTGAGCAATGCAGATGACGTATCATGACGTCATATAATCATGTTTATTCATGTTCATACGGTATCATAGAGATATAAACTTAGTATATTAGTTCAACTCCGCTTCTGCATCCGTCTAGCCATGGGGAGATTTTGGAGGGTCAAAAGTGCACACTGCTTCCACTTTTCATGTATTAGCCTATGAAGACGACAAATTTTTAGTGCACCAGCGAAATGGGGATTTTGGACTGCGCGTAGCGCGCAAAATATTTAAATTAAAATTTTGAATATTCATGACTCTTTTCCACTTATTAGCATATTATCGCAATGAAAAAAAGACAATGCGCATGCGTTACTATATCGACATAATCCTTAATTGGGCTAGCCTTTGGACAAGGCCTCGCGCGCTGCTTGTCTGCCGAGCAGGGTCTGAAAATAGACTAACGCAGTGTGGCTTTACAGCAGTGATCGCTGGACCGAGCCGCTTCAGCGGCTTGGCCTTTGCTAAATTGCGGAGCTCATCATTATGTGCATATGCATGAGGGTCTTACATATACAGCAGCTAGTGATGATCGTGGCCAATCCTAATTGTTTTAACCGCGCGGTGTTTAAAATGGCTTCGTCCATGAAATTGTGGGGGAATCGGTATTCAAATGTACTAAAAAAAAAAAAAAATATCTAGTTCAATTTCGAATAAAATATGAATTTATCAAAAACAATATTCTACTTATTGACTAGGGTATTTATTATTTTGCTACTTTAGTAGATTTATAGTAAAATTTTGTTCCCTTGTTTTTCATTTTAACCTACGCATAGTGGTTCGCACGATCAGCTGGTCGGAATTGTTATTGTACAACACTCGAATCTGTGTACGTGTGAAAACGATGCGTTCATGGAGCTTTGAATTTGCAGGGCTAGCTGCTGAGCTAGCTGCATGCAAGTGAATTAAAATAATGAAAAGGACATCAAATTCTGGTAATTCTGCTTAGGTCTATAATGTAATATAGATGTGCAAAAAAGGGTAGATATCTTCTATGCAGTACATTCTGCATGGTTCCTGTGCAAGAGTTTTCCTAGCTATTTCTTATACTGAATATATCATTTTATTGTGTGTGACAAGTTTGGTTCACATTCCTTTATTAAAGAAATAAGAGGTGAAACGATAACTTCAATGGACAGTGCAGTGCGGTGTGAGTAGTACCTCCCGGCCCCCGAACTCTGGGCAGCTTCGGGAGTAGACGCCGATGGGGATGGTGTGCTGGCAGCGACTGTGGTCGTCCGCACAAAGAAGTCCTTGCACAGTGAAATGGCTTGAAAATCGCAGATTTGCCATAACCCGTTGGAAGATTAACAAATACATCTTCCCCTTTCACTGCTGATTTTATAGCTTTTGATTGTAACTCCTTAAAAGATGATAATTTCAACCTTTCGACCGCATATTCAAGGCTCTTTGATAAGAGATCTCCTTCGTCGTTCTGTAACCGCTCAAAAATGTATTTATGATTATACATGTTGATAATGAATATGCATGAAGTTTTCTCGAATCGTCTACTCTGATTGGTGCGTCGGATTGGAAGGGGCGGTTTGGCCGGTTTTCTGGGTAAGATACTTTGCATCTAATTATCTCCTGATTCGGGAGCGGAAATATAATACAAAACAAAAGAAATAAACTACAACAACCACTCAGGTTAGTAAAGGCCGAGCTGCTGACGCACCTCGTCCCACAGATCACAGTCGTCGCGCGATTAGTCTATGTATTCAGGCGCGTTTAGGGAAATACAGCACGAGTGCCTTGACTAAAGGCTATAATTGGGCCGGATAAATGTAGAACAAAGGTCATGCAGAGTTGTGGAGGTGTGTGTGTTGGGGGGGGGGAGGGGGGGGGGGTAATAAACTTTTAAATGGTTGACTTAGTTAGGGCCACAAACTTCACTATCACCAGGATGGAAAGTACATTTTTAAAAATTCAGTTCAGTTAAAAGGCAAAAATAATGACCCCATTTCACTGTTGTACCTCAATTCATTTTTTACCCCTTTTTTTTGTTTGTTTATTAACTTAAATAGTTTTTAAATCAGAAAAACTGCACTGATCATTTAGCCGACTTAACAAGTGATATATTAATATTTTAAGTGTCCAAATAATGAATCATTTTCACCTCGACTTCAATGTTCTTCATATTGTGCCCCATCCCCAATGAAATTTAAATTTTTGCATTCGTCGTCACTGATTTTGGGGA
The DNA here is from genome assembly GCF_000002235.5 of Strongylocentrotus purpuratus. Classification (NCBI taxonomy): domain Eukaryota; kingdom Metazoa; phylum Echinodermata; class Echinoidea; order Camarodonta; family Strongylocentrotidae; genus Strongylocentrotus; species Strongylocentrotus purpuratus. The sequence goes on from NW_022145478.1 coordinate 21,064, forward strand.
AATTTGCCCCCCCCCCCCCAACAGTAACATTTTCAATACAGGGACCCCTTCCAATATTGACATTTCCATAGGCTCTATTAACCTCCCTCCCCCATCCACACCCCAATTACCTATATGCTTTCATCATTTTGGCATTGACTTATTCTTTATTTAACCCCCCCCCCCCCCTCATCTTTATTGTAAACCATTTTTTATACTGTATTTATACATTAGTCTTGCCCACTCTCTTGTTACATTTCCACTTTCTCTCATTAGGAAAGATGGTTAAATCTATCTCGCTGATACCAGATATAAACAAACATCAAAAGGTCGAACACCATACTCAATTCTACACAAGACTGCATCAGACCCCATCTCACCTCAGTCATACAGCATTATCATTACAGAGTGCCTACATCATCATAATCACCAGCATCATCACATATATTTCACAAAATAAGAAAATGAAAAGAACAGAATTAAGCAGTATCAACTAATTTATTAACATTTATGAACTCATTTATTTTTTATATTTTTTTTGGTTTCTATAAAGATCTTTTTAAATCCAACATGACATCAACAAAGGATGGCAAATGGATGGGGGGGGGGGGCTGTCTCTTGAATTCAAATTTTTCAGTTGTAAAAGTTTACTGTAGATTTTGAAAAAATATTCAATAATATCAACATGCTATTTTATTATGTAAAGAACAGGTATATACTGAGTTTTATGAGTACTTTATCTTACATTGGACATTATTGTTGTTGTTTTTACTACTATCTGTATTATCATTATTATTACTACTATTATCATGATCATTGTCATTATTGTTACTATTAGTTGGAATATTTTTGTTTTACCCCAATTTATGGAATTATTTTATAAATAATTTAAAAATAAGATCTGAGAATGTATATTATTATCTAGATCTATTATTTTTAAATTATATTTAAAATAATTCCATAAATTAGGGTAAAACAAAAATATTCCAACTTTATGAGCGACAGTGTATAATTATATTACTACAGTATTACTATTGAACTACATAATTTTATAACCCCCCCCCCCCTTCAATTTACTATCCAGTACAGCATCCCTAATATTTTTGTCAGAACTTGACTTAAGATTAAATATCAAAAAACTATATTCCATGTACACGCATTTAAAAGAAGATATGATTACTTTCATGATCCTCGATATATCTTCTTCTTATTCTTCTGGTAATCTTCAAAAGGCGTTGTAGCCTTTCACGAAGATGAACTAATACTAAAGATTACAAGTGGTGTTGCATTTTAATTTTATTAAAAAATGATAAACTTATGTCTATCTGATAGGGCCTTTTTTGAAGAGAAGAGTAAAGGTTTAAATGTATTTCCAATTATTTTAAAAGTAATTTCCAATTTATTTTAAGTTATTATTTGCTAGACTTTTGTGAACAAAAGTTTGTTAGATATAATGTAATATTTAGGAAAAGTACCTTTGAGTACATCTTTTAATATGCTGAGAGAATAAACTGTAGCAACACCATAGTTTGTCACCTAAATAAAAAGCTAGAGAATAATTGAGAATTACAAGATATAATGCAACACAAGATGACAGTTCCCCAAATCTTTGTATATAGTCCAAGTCGAGTGTGGTGTTCGCATGGGCTTAGAATATACAGCCTGAATATTTTCGAACTTCATACAAACATACCTTGCCAAAGTTCAACTTAGGTCTTAGGTGTCCTGATTAGATACATTTGTTGATCAGGTCCTGGTGCTCTTTGTTGCACTTCTGTGATCATTATCTGCTTCTTTGTTCCATAGCATCTACAATTAAAAGAAAACAGAAACTTAGTAAGGTTCCTGCTAATATCATAATGCATGCATAAGTTATCTGTTTATAACTTTGTTCATGTCCTTTAGAGAAAGAAATATCCATGTCATATGTAGGGTTGGATCCAGAATTCTCACCAACATAAAACTAAGGAGTGGCATAAAATCCTGAAAATAAACTAATTATTTCAAACAAGGCACAATGACATAACTAAGAGCGAAATCAGGGGAAGTGGGAGGTGGGGAGGGGGGGGAGAGAGACACCTTTTTTGTTTTGTTTTTGTTGTCGTTGGTAGATCTAGCCTAGATCTACATTCAAACTAAGCTGAATCTGGACCTGGATCACAATAATGACACATGTGCACGACTAGTCTAGTCTAGTGAATCAAAAACGAGCCTAGACCCATGGCTTTGGAAGTCTTTGCTACAAGCTATAGATCTAGATCTAATTGCCTATTTTTAATCTTATTAGTAGGTGGCTCTGGACCTAGATCTAGACCCGTCCCTATGGCTATGCCACATCTTAAAAAGGGGGCACAGAATGATTGTGCACCCCCCCCCCCCCCCCCTCCATATTAAACTTCCACATTGATCCACCTAGATCTAGAGGAAATCTACATCAGGCATTTAGATCTATTTAGAATTTTTTGTTAGAGTACATTAGGCCTAGAATCTAGCCCTAGATCTAGGCCTAGATCTATACTAGATTCGGGGTTAATGCTGTTTAGGTCTAGAATTCTATAGACTTCTAGATCTACTTAAGACAGTGCAACTGCTAGATCTAAAGTTAGGCCTGCATAGCCCGAATTTTTCTGTCTCTTTCGTTCGTTAGCCTCCGATTTGGGTAGGGTCGGCTAAAGAGAGGAGCCGACCCTACCCAAATCAGAGGCTAACGAACGAAAGAGACAGAAAATTCAGGCTAGAATATGCTATGAATACTAGTCTAGATCTAGGCTTTACTGTAACACTAACACACTGTAAAGTCATAGCCGCGCCAGCTCAGGAAACGCAGTCGCTTCTTGGTGTTTCAGCCGGCTAGCACCGGCGGATTGAAAATCACATTCTGCTCGACGAGATCTCATCGGCTTGGACTAGCAATGAGCCATTTGCGCAGTCTACAACAGATCCACATCTACGACCGATTACTATCGGTAATCAAGCTATGAACTGAACTTAAAATTATGAGATGCGCTCTAATGAAATAACCTACGGTAAAATCCTGATTGTTTCTAAAAATATTACCGTCGATGACTTAAATTAGAGTTCATTCAATCAGTTAATATTCTTTGGTCAGAAGAAAGAAAAGAGGATGGGGTAGGGGGTTAACCGGGTAATACGTTGTGACAATGCGGGGAGCCGCTCACTGCAATGACGAACACATCACAATAATTTCAGAGACCTTCAAACAAAATGGATCTTTACTTACTTTTCTTGATATCATAGGGTATCACTTCGATGTCAATGTTCGCCTGAAGATTTTCTGCTTCACTAAGATGTACTTGACAAACTTCTATTATAATAGAAATTCACTTAAAAGAAAATGTTTCATTGTTCGTAATTGAATAACTTGAAAGTCGCAGTTCATACAACCGCCATTTTCGTGCTCAAATCGTAGGGAATTTTGGGAATGAAAAAAATGTTTTATGCATGACCTAATACATAAAACATTTTGTCGATGGCCAATCAACGAACAGTAGTTGGCGTATTTTTTACGTCATTGCTCATGAATATTCATTGACCCTCCAAAACCGTCGTTCAAATCGGACAAAACCCCAATAATTCATCCAATGCAAAACCTATGAAATGTCAAAGGTCACGATTTTAGTTGGCCCTCTAGTCCTCTTACGAAGGACATACTGTGTATGATCGAATCTCTTTGCTTTCTCTATGTACGCTACCGATAGAAAAGTACAAGTTCCTCGAAATGCATGCCGGACAGGCGTATGAAAGATGACGTAATGCTATCGAAATACTATGAATGAATATTCAAAGCAAATGGCGTACGAACGAAGTCTATTATGTAGAGGCTCTGTTTCCTTGTCTAGGACTGGGACTGTAGTCTGATTTCAAGAAAGGAAAACAATTTCGGGACAGTTGAAAATAATGCTTGGAAATGGAAATTCAAATGATACCGTTTTAAAAACCAGAAAGATATGGTTTGAGGACAAGAAGCAGGATGTAATTCATTGCTCGGCAATCTTGACTGTATTTAAAACAGAGCATCCAATATACCTGATATTTAATAGTACTGTACAATGTCAATTAAATAAAATAACTAAATAAACAAACAAATAATGGACCTCTTTAGCCAAGACTGTGGATTTTTATTGTTGAGCACTAAATGATTCTGCTCGGTCATACAGGCTAGGTGGGGGAATGCTTTCAATAGACTTAAATTTGAAAGGCCCTTTGTATCACTTCGTGCAAAATGACAAGGGCACTTCTAATAATTTATACGAGAAGTAAAACCCTGTTCATCATTGTTTTCGTGTTGCAAAGTTGTTTACAGACTGAAAAAGGGATAGTACGGGACTGTAGAGAGTGAATAAAACTAGGAAATTATAATTGCAAATGTAAAACAACGTTGTAAACCTAGCAATAAGAGGCTCTTGAATGCAGTTTTTAAATGGACATGGCTTTGGGATTGCCAGCTAGCTGTCGATTGCCAGCTAGCTGTCGATTGCCAGCTAGCTGTCTAGAGACCCCCCTGGCGATTAATGTGGGGGGGGGGGTGATTTTTCAAATTTTCGAGGGCCAAACAAAAAATAGTGCTCTCTACCCCCCCCCCCCCCCTCCCCCTTCCCCCTCTACCACTGAGTGAAATATCGGCCGGCACGATTTTTTTTTATTTCAGCACATTAAATTTCAAATTGATTTCAAGTTTGGGCCCCCCTAAGAAATCCTGAATCCGCGCCGATACCCACCCCCCCCCCCAAATAAAAATCCCAAGGCTCCCCTGTAGTTTTTTTCTACATTGCTCCCCCCCCCCCGCAAAAGGTCCCTATTTTCTCATTGTTTTACATCAACAACAACAACAACAATAATATTTATTATAAAACTCCAAAATTGGTTTGTTTTTATAAATAATAATATCTGCCCGGCAAAATATTTGAAGTAAGTATGTAGATTAAGATCATCAGACTTTATTACACTGATGAGGTGTATTGGGTTCTCTTCACTTGTCTCTTTCTGGCTCTCTTTCTCTTTCTCTCTCTCTCTCTCTCTCTCTCTCATTGGGACTGAAAAAGTATTGAATGTAATAATGTTTGATAAATAGATAAAACAGGATTCCTGTCCTTCTTGTACTTCGTAAATATAATACTTTACCTTGCTTACAAGTTAATTGCAAGCTCATTGTATAGATCAATTAAGAGAATAGCAATAAATATGGACTTTGAGTGAGATCAAAATGGGTTTGACATCAGTTTTTCTTTTTCAAAGATTAAAAAAAAAGCAACAGCTGGGTGTCGAACCCGATACCTTCCAGTTACCAGGCGATTGCCTACCCACTAGACTAAAGTGTCACATTGCTAATCTCCATGTTTTTTTTTTCATACTTATACTTATTGTTGTAGATGTAGCAAAAGAAAAAAACGCAACAGCTGGGGGTCGAACCCGATACCTTCCAGTTACCAGGCGATTGCCTACCCACTAGACTAAAGTGTCACATTGCTAATCTCCATGTTTTTTTTTTCATACTTATACTTATTGTTGTAGATGTAGCAAAAGAAAAAAACGCAACAGCTGGGGGTCGAACCCGATACCTTCCAGTTATCAGACGATTGCCTACCCACTAGACTAAAGTGTCACATTGCTAATCTTCATGTATTCTTCATACTTACACTAATTGTTGTAGATGTAGCAAAAGATGTTTTCTGACTAATTCAGAGAGTCGCTTGTTAAAGAAAGAGTATTACATGCTATTTTTTCTTTGTTGAGGGGGGGGGGGGTGTCCCCTTTAAAAAAGAGATGACAAGTCAATATTATGGAGTGAAGAAAAAAAAATAACATGGGTTTATATAAAGGAGAAACTGAGACTCGAACCGAGTACATTGCATTGTGAAGTGATCACTTTTATCCACAAGACCATTTTGCCTCACCGTGATAACTGGTTCGCTTTTTGTTGTTAACACTTTCTGCATGCTAATGACTTTACAAAATGTGCCGATTTACTGATTTGACGCTTTCGGGATGCATTATTATCATCATTTTTGTAGTCCGATGTTGTCAAGATTGCCCGTATTTTTTTTCTTTCAGTTACTGATATTACTGATATAATAGTGAGGTTTTATGTTTATTTCATTTAATTTGCAAACTGCTGACTTAAACTTAAAGTGATATGACAAGAGGCCACTGCCCTCACATAGTATAATGAATAGAACACGGGTCTATTCAATTCAGTATATGCTACGAATTCTATAACAGGGCACCAATGAATAGGGAAGCTTGGCTATTCGATTCTGTTTTCAATAGCTTGCACCTGCAATTTTTGAATAGTTACGTAACAAACTACTCAGCTCTTTCTGACATGGCATCAATAATATTAGTGAATTGAAAACAAACCTGACCCTCCCTTCATTGAGTGACTTTTGTTTGGTCAAATGCGAGGATTACCAAAGAGGAGGTAATAATAGCATTCCTGACATTGCAACAATGACCGCGTTATTTTGATGCATTGTCCCTAAACCTACCGAAGAGGCTCTTTGTCCTTGTCTGGGAGGACAAGCACTTTAGACTGGGGCTGTAGTCTGATTTCAAGAAAGGAAAACAATTTCGGGACAGTTCAAAATAATGCTTGGAAATGGAAATTCAAATGATACCGTTTTAAAAACCAGAAAGATATGGTTTGAGGACAAGAAGCAGGATGTAATTCATTGCTCGGCAATCTTGACTGTATTTAAAACAGAGCATCCAATATACCTGATATTTAATAGTACTGTACAATGTCAATTAAATAAAATAACTAAATAAACAAACAAATAATGGACCTCTTTAGCCAAGACTGTGGATTTTTATTGTTGAGCACTAAATGATTCTGCTCGGTCATACAGGCTAGGTGGGGGAATGCTTTCAATAGACTTAAATTTGAAAGGCCCTTTGTATCACTTCGTGCAAAATGACAAGGGCACTTCTAATAAATTTATACGAGAAGTAAAACCCTGTTCATCATTGTTTTCGTGTTGCAAAGTTGTTTACAGACTGAAAAAGGGATAGTACGGGACTGTAGAGAGTGAATAAAACTAGGAAATTATAATTGCAAATGTAAAACAACGTTGTAAACCTAGCAATAAGAGGCTCTTGAATGCAGTTTTTAAATGGACATGGCTTTGGGATTGCCAGCTAGCTGTCGATTGCCAGCTAGCTGTCGATTGCCAGCTAGCTGTCTAGAGACCCCCCTGGCGATTAATGTGGGGGGGGGGGGTGATTTTTTCAAATTTTCGAGGGCCAAACAAAAATAAGTGCTCTCTACCCCCCCCCCCCCCCTCCCCCTTCCCCCTCTACCACTGAGTGAAATATCGGCCGGCACGATTTTTTTTTATTTCAGCACATTAAATTTCAAATTGATTTCAAGTTTGGGCCCCCCTAAGAAATCCTGAATCCGCGCCGATACCCACCCCCCCCCCCAAATAAAAATCCCAAGGCTCCCCTGTAGTTTTTTTCTACATTGCTCCCCCCCCCCCGCAAAAGGTCCCTATTTTCTCATTGTTTTACATCAACAACAACAACAACAATAATATTTATTATAAAACTCCAAAATTGGTTTGTTTTTATAAATAATAATATCTGCCCGGCAAAATATTTGAAGTAAGTATGTAGATTAAGATCATCAGACTTTATTACACTGATGAGGTGTATTGGGTTCTCTTCACTTGTCTCTTTCTGGCTCTCTTTCTCTTTCTCTCTCTCTCTCTCTCTCTCTCTCATTGGGACTGAAAAAGTATTGAATGTAATAATGTTTGATAAATAGATAAAACAGGATTCCTGTCCTTCTTGTACTTCGTAAATATAATACTTTACCTTGCTTACAAGTTAATTGCAAGCTCATTGTATAGATCAATTAAGAGAATAGCAATAAATATGGACTTTGAGTGAGATCAAAATGGGTTTGACATCAGTTTTTCTTTTTCAAAGATTAAAAAAAAAGCAACAGCTGGGTGTCGAACCCGATACCTTCCAGTTACCAGGCGATTGCCTACCCACTAGACTAAAGTGTCACATTGCTAATCTCCATGTTTTTTTTTTCATACTTATACTTATTGTTGTAGATGTAGCAAAAGAAAAAAACGCAACAGCTGGGGGTCGAACCCGATACCTTCCAGTTACCAGGCGATTGCCTACCCACTAGACTAAAGTGTCACATTGCTAATCTCCATGTTTTTTTTTCATACTTATACTTATTGTTGTAGATGTAGCAAAAGAAAAAAACGCAACAGCTGGGGGTCGAACCCGATACCTTCCAGTTATCAGACGATTGCCTACCCACTAGACTAAAGTGTCACATTGCTAATCTTCATGTATTCTTCATACTTACACTAATTGTTGTAGATGTAGCAAAAGATGTTTTCTGACTAATTCAGAGAGTCGCTTGTTAAAGAAAGAGTATTACATGCTATTTTTTCTTTGTTGAGGGGGGGGGGGGTGTCCCCTTTAAAAAAGAGATGACAAGTCAATATTATGGAGTGAAGAAAAAAAAATAACATGGGTTTATATAAAGGAGAAACTGAGACTCGAACCGAGTACATTGCATTGTGAAGTGATCACTTTTATCCACAAGACCATTTTGCCTCACCGTGATAACTGGTTCGCTTTTTGTTGTTAACACTTTCTGCATGCTAATGACTTTACAAAATGTGCCGATTTACTGATTTGACGCTTTCGGGATGCATTATTATCATCATTTTTGTAGTCCGATGTTGTCAAGATTGCCCGTATTTTTTTTCTTTCAGTTACTGATATTACTGATATAATAGTGAGGTTTTATGTTTATTTCATTTAATTTGCAAACTGCTGACTTAAACTTAAAGTGATATGACAAGAGGCCACTGCCCTCACATAGTATAATGAATAGAACACGGGTCTATTCAATTCAGTATATGCTACGAATTCTATAACAGGGCACCAATGAATAGGGAAGCTTGGCTATTCGATTCTGTTTTCAATAGCTTGCACCTGCAATTTTTGAATAGTTACGTAACAAACTACTCAGCTCTTTCTGACATGGCATCAATAATATTAGTGAATTGAAAACAAACCTGACCCTCCCTTCATTGAGTGACTTTTGTTTGGTCAAATGCGAGGATTACCAAAGAGGAGGTAATAATAGCATTCCTGACATTGCAACAATGACCGCGTTATTTTGATGCATTGTCCCTAAACCTACCGAAGAGGCTCTTTGTCCTTGTCTGGGAGGACAAGCACTTTAGACTGGGGCTGTAGTCTGATTTCAAGAAAGGAAAACAATTTCGGGACAGTTCAAAATAATGCTTGGAAATGGAAATTCAAATGATACCGTTTTAAAAACCAGAAAGATATGGTTTGAGGACAAGAAGCAGGATGTAATTCATTGCTCGGCAATCTTGACTGTATTTAAAACAGAGCATCCAATATACCTGATATTTAATAGTACTGTACAATGTCAATTAAATAAAATAACTAAATAAACAAACAAATAATGGACCTCTTTAGCCAAGACTGTGGATTTTTATTGTTGAGCACTAAATGATTCTGCTCGGTCATACAGGCTAGGTGGGGGAATGCTTTCAATAGACTTAAATTTGAAAGGCCCTTTGTATCACTTCGTGCAAAATGACATAGGGCACTTCTAATAAATTTATACGAGAAGTAAAACCCTGTTCATCATTGTTTTCGTGTTGCAAAGTTGTTTACAGACTGAAAAAGGGATAGTACGGGACTGTAGAGAGTGAATAAAACTAGGAAATTATAATTGCAAATGTAAAACAACGTTGTAAACCTAGCAATAAGAGGCTCTTGAATGCAGTTTTTAAATGGACATGGCTTTGGGATTGCCAGCTAGCTGTCGATTGCCAGCTAGCTGTCGATTGCCAGCTAGCTGTCGATTGCCAGCTAGCTGTCGAGAGACCCCCCTGGCGATTAATGTGGGGGGGGGGGGGGTGATTTTTCAAATTTTCGAGGGCCAAACAAAAAATAGTGCTCTCTACCCCCCCCCCCCCCCTCCCCCTTCCCCCTCTACCACTGAGTGAAATATCGGCCGGCACGATTTTTTTTTATTTCAGCACATTAAATTTCAAATTGATTTCAAGTTTGGGCCCCCCTAAGAAATCCTGAATCCGCGCCGATACCCACCCCCCCCCCCCCAATAAAAATCCCAAGGCTCCCCTGTAGTTTTTTTCTACATTGCTCCCCCCCCCCCCGCAAAAGGTCCCTATTTTCTCATTGTTTTACATCAACAACAACAACAACAATAATATTTATTATAAAACTCCAAAATTGGTTTGTTTTTATAAATAATAATATCTGCCCGGCAAAATATTTGAAGTAAGTATGTAGATTAAGATCATCAGACTTTATTACACTGATGAGGTGTATTGGGTTCTCTTCACTTGTCTCTTTCTGGCTCTCTTTCTCTTTCTCTCTCTCTCTCTCTCTCTCTCATTGGGACTGAAAAAGTATTGAATGTAATAATGTTTGATAAATAGATAAAACAGGATTCCTGTCCTTCTTGTACTTCGTAAATATAATACTTTACCTTGCTTACAAGTTAATTGCAAGCTCATTGTATAGATCAATTAAGAGAATAGCAATAAATATGGACTTTGAGTGAGATCAAAATGGGTTTGACATCAGTTTTTCTTTTTCAAAGATTAAAAAAAAAGCAACAGCTGGGTGTCGAACCCGATACCTTCCAGTTACCAGGCGATTGCCTACCCACTAGACTAAAGTGTCACATTGCTAATCTCCATGTTTTTTTTTTCATACTTATACTTATTGTTGTAGATGTAGCAAAAGAAAAAACGCAACAGCTGGGGGTCGAACCCGATACCTTCCAGTTACCAGGCGATTGCCTACCCACTAGACTAAAGTGTCACATTGCTAATCTCCATGTTTTTTTTTCATACTTATACTTATTGTTGTAGATGTAGCAAAAGAAAAAAACGCAACAGCTGGGGGTCGAACCCGATACCTTCCAGTTATCAGACGATTGCCTACCCACTAGACTAAAGTGTCACATTGCTAATCTTCATGTATTCTTCATACTTACACTAATTGTTGTAGATGTAGCAAAAGATGTTTTCTGACTAATTCAGAGAGTCGCTTGTTAAAGAAAGAGTATTACATGCTATTTTTTCTTTGTTGAGGGGGGGGGGGTGTCCCCTTTAAAAAAGAGATGACAAGTCAATATTATGGAGTGAAGAAAAAAAAATAACATGGGTTTATATAAAGGAGAAACTGAGACTCGAACCGAGTACATTGCATTGTGAAGTGATCACTTTTATCCACAAGACCATTTTGCCTCACCGTGATAACTGGTTCGCTTTTTGTTGTTAACACTTTCTGCATGCTAATGACTTTACAAAATGTGCCGATTTACTGATTTGACGCTTTCGGGATGCATTATTATCATCATTTTTGTAGTCCGATGTTGTCAAGATTGCCCGTATTTTTTTTCTTTCAGTTACTGATATTACTGATATAATAGTGAGGTTTTATGTTTATTTCATTTAATTTGCAAACTGCTGACTTAAACTTAAAGTGATATGACAAGAGGCCACTGCCCTCACATAGTATAATGAATAGAACACGGGTCTATTCAATTCAGTATATGCTACGAATTCTATAACAGGGCACCAATGAATAGGGAAGCTTGGCTATTCGATTCTGTTTTCAATAGCTTGCACCTGCAATTTTTGAATAGTTACGTAACAAACTACTCAGCTCTTTCTGACATGGCATCAATAATATTAGTGAATTGAAAACAAACCTGACCCTCCCTTCATTGAGTGACTTTTGTTTGGTCAAATGCGAGGATTACCAAAGAGGAGGTAATAATAGCATTCCTGACATTGCAACAATGACCGCGTTATTTTGATGCATTGTCCCTAAACCTACCGAAGAGGCTCTTTGTCCTTGTCTGGGAGGACAAGCACTTTAGACTGGGGCTGTAGTCTGATTTCAAGAAAGGAAACAATTTCGGGACAGTTCAAAATAATGCTTGGAAATGGAAATTCAAATGATACCGTTTTAAAAACCAGAAAGATATGGTTTGAGGACAAGAAGCAGGATGTAATTCATTGCTCGGCAATCTTGACTGTATTTAAAACAGAGCATCCAATATACCTGATATTTAATAGTACTGTACAATGTCAATTAAATAAAATAACTAAATAAACAAACAAATAATGGACCTCTTTAGCCAAGACTGTGGATTTTTATTGTTGAGCACTAAATGATTCTGCTCGGTCATACAGGCTAGGTGGGGGAATGCTTTCAATAGACTTAAATTTGAAAGGCCCTTTGTATCACTTCGTGCAAAATGACATAGGGCACTTCTAATAAATTTATACGAGAAGTAAAACCCTGTTCATCATTGTTTTCGTGTTGCAAAGTTGTTTACAGACTGAAAAAGGGATAGTACGGGACTGTAGAGAGTGAATAAAACTAGGAAATTATAATTGCAAATGTAAAACAACGTTGTAAACCTAGCAATAGAGGCTCTTGAATGCAGTTGTTTAAATGGACATGGCTTTGGATTGCCAGCTAGCTGTCCGATTGCCAGCTAGCTGTCGATTGCCAGCTAGCTGTCTAGAGCCAGCCCCCTAGCTGGATTAGCTTGTGGGGGGGGGGGGGGGTGATTTTTTTCAAATTTTCGAGGGCCAAACAAAAAAATAGTGCTCTCTACCCCCCCCCCCCCCCCCCTCCCCCTTCCCCCTCTACCACTGAGTGAAATATCGGCCGGCACGATTTTTTTTTATTTCAGCACATTAAATTTCAAATTGATTTCAAGTTTGGGCCCCCCTAAGAAATCCTGAATCCGCGCCGATACCCACCCCCCCCCCCCAAATAAAAATCCCAAGGCTCCCCTGTAGTTTTTTTCTACATTGCTCCCCCCCCCCCGCAAAAGGTCCCTATTTTCTCATTGTTTTACATCAACAACAACAACAACAATAATATTTATTATAAACTCCAAAATTGGTTTGTTTTTATAAATAATATATCTGCCCGGCAAAATATTTGAAGTAAGTATGTAGATTAAGATCATCAGACTTTATTACACTGATGAGGTGTATTGGGTTCTCTTCACTTGTCTCTTTCTGGCTCTCTTTCTCTTTCTCTCTCTCTCTCTCTCTCTCTCTCATTGGGACTGAAAAAGTATTGAATGTAATAATGTTTGATAAATAGATAAAACAGGATTCCTGTCCTTCTTGTACTTCGTAAATATAATACTTTACCTTGCTTACAAGTTAATTGCAAGCTCATTGTATAGATCAATTAAGAGAATAGCAATAAATATGGACTTTGAGTGAGATCAAAATGGGTTTGACATCAGTTTTTCTTTTTCAAAGATTAAAAAAAAAGCAACAGCTGGGTGTCGAACCCGATACCTTCCAGTTACCAGGCGATTGCCTACCCACTAGACTAAAGTGTCACATTGCTAATCTCCATGTTTTTTTTTTTCATACTTATACTTATTGTTGTAGATGTAGCAAAAGAAAAAAACGCAACAGCTGGGGGTCGAACCCGATACCTTCCAGTTACCAGGCGATTGCCTACCCACTAGACTAAAGTGTCACATTGCTAATCTCCATGTTTTTTTTTCATACTTATACTTATTGTTGTAGATGTAGCAAAAGAAAAAAACGCAACAGCTGGGGGTCGAACCCGATACCTTCCAGTTATCAGACGATTGCCTACCCACTAGACTAAAGTGTCACATTGCTAATCTTCATGTATTCTTCATACTTACACTAATTGTTGTAGATGTAGCAAAAGATGTTTTCTGACTAATTCAGAGAGTCGCTTGTTAAAGAAAGAGTATTACATGCTATTTTTTCTTTGTTGAGGGGGGGGGGGTGTCCCCTTTAAAAAAGAGATGACAAGTCAATATTATGGAGTGAAGAAAAAAAAATAACATGGGTTTATATAAAGGAGAAACTGAGACTCGAACCGAGTACATTGCATTGTGAAGTGATCACTTTTATCCACAAGACCATTTTGCCTCACCGTGATAACTGGTTCGCTTTTTGTTGTTAACACTTTCTGCATGCTAATGACTTTACAAAATGTGCCGATTTACTGATTTGACGCTTTCGGGATGCATTATTATCATCATTTTTGTAGTCCGATGTTGTCAAGATTGCCCGTATTTTTTTTCTTTCAGTTACTGATATTACTGATATAATAGTGAGGTTTTATGTTTATTTCATTTAATTTGCAAACTGCTGACTTAAACTTAAAGTGATATGACAAGAGGCCACTGCCCTCACATAGTATAATGAATAGAACACGGGTCTATTCAATTCAGTATATGCTACGAATTCTATAACAGGGCACCAATGAATAGGGAAGCTTGGCTATTCGATTCTGTTTTCAATAGCTTGCACCTGCAATTTTTGAATAGTTACGTAACAAACTACTCAGCTCTTTCTGACATGGCATCAATAATATTAGTGAATTGAAAACAAACCTGACCCTCCCTTCATTGAGTGACTTTTGTTTGGTCAAATGCGAGGATTACCAAAGAGGAGGTAATAATAGCATTCCTGACATTGCAACAATGACCGCGTTATTTTGATGCATTGTCCCTAAACCTACCGAAGAGGCTCTTTGTCCTTGTCTGGGAGGACAAGCACTTTAGACTGGGGCTGTAGTCTGATTTCAAGAAAGGAAAACAATTTCGGGACAGTTCAAATAATGCTTGGAAATGGAAATTCAAATGATACCGTTTTAAAACCAGAAAGATATGGTTTGAGGACAAGAAGCAGGATGTAATTCATTGCTCGGCAATCTTGACTGTATTTAAAACAGAGCATCCAATATACCTGATATTTAATAGTACTGTACAATGTCAATTAAATAAAATAACTAAATAAACAAACAAATAATGGACCTCTTTAGCCAAGACTGTGGATTTTTATTGTTGAGCACTAAATGATTCTGCTCGGTCATACAGGCTAGGTGGGGGAATGCTTTCAATAGACTTAAATTTGAAAGGCCCTTTGTATCACTTCGTGCAAAATGACATAGGGCACTTCTAATAAATTTATACGAGAAGTAAAACCCTGTTCATCATTGTTTTCGTGTTGCAAAGTTGTTTACAGACTGAAAAAGGGATAGTACGGGACTGTAGAGAGTGAATAAAACTAGGAAATTATAATTGCAAATGTAAAACAACGTTGTAAACCTAGCAATAAGAGGCTCTTGAATGCAGTTTTTAAATGGACATGGCTTGGGATTGCCAGCTAGCTGTCGATTGCCAGCTAGCTGTCGATTGCCAGCTAGCTGTCGATTGCCAGCTAGCTGTCGATTGCCAGCTAGCTGTCGATTGCCAGCTAGCTGTCGAGAACCCCCCTGGCGATTAATGTGGGGGGGGGGGGGTGATTTTTCAAATTTTCGAGGGCCAAACAAAAAAATAGTGCTCTCTACCCCCCCCCCCCCCCCCCCCCCTCCCCCTTTCCCCTCTACCACTGAGTGAAATATCGGCCGGCACGATTTTTTTTATTTCAGCACATTAAATTTCAAATTGATTTCAAGTTTGGGCCCCCCTAAGAAATCCTGAATCCGCGCCGATACCCACCCCCCCCCCCAAATAAAAATCCCAAGGCTCCCCTGTAGTTTTTTTTCTACATTGCTCCCCCCCCCCCGCAAAAGGTCCCTATTTTCTCATTGTTTTACATCAACACACAACAACAATAATATTTATTATAAAACTCCAAAATTGGTTTGTTTTTATAAATAATAATATCTGCCCGGCAAAATATTTGAAGTAAGTATGTAGATTAAGATCATCAGACTTTATTACACTGATGAGGTGTATTGGGTTCTCTTCACTTGTCTCTTTCTGGCTCTCTTTCTCTTTCTCTCTCTCTCTCTCTCTCTCTCTCATTGGGACTGAAAAAGTATTGAATGTAATAATGTTTGATAAATAGATAAAACAGGATTCCTGTCCTTCTTGTACTTCGTAAATATAATACTTTACCTTGCTTACAAGTTAATTGCAAGCTCATTGTATAGATCAATTAAGAGAATAGCAATAAATATGGACTTTGAGTGAGATCAAAATGGGTTTGACATCAGTTTTTCTTTTTCAAAGATTAAAAAAAAAGCAACAGCTGGGTGTCGAACCCGATACCTTCCAGTTACCAGGCGATTGCCTACCCACTAGACTAAGTGTCACATTGCTAATCTCCATGTTTTTTTTTTTCATACTTATACTTATTGTTGTAGATGTAGCAAAAGAAAAAAACGCAACAGCTGGGGGTCGAACCCGATACCTTCCAGTTACCAGGCGATTGCCTACCCACTAGACTAAAGTGTCACATTGCTAATCTCCATGTTTTTTTTTCATACTTATACTTATTGTTGTAGATGTAGCAAAAGAAAAAAACGCAACAGCTGGGGGTCGAACCCGATACCTTCCAGTTATCAGACGATTGCCTACCCACTAGACTAAAGTGTCACATTGCTAATCTTCATGTATTCTTCATACTTACACTAATTGTTGTAGATGTAGCAAAAGATGTTTTCTGACTAATTCAGAGAGTCGCTTGTTAAAGAAAGAGTATTACATGCTATTTTTTCTTTGTTGAGGGGGGGGGGTGTCCCCTTTAAAAAAGAGATGACAAGTCAATATTATGGAGTGAAGAAAAAAAATAACATGGGTTTATATAAAGGAGAAACTGAGACTCGAACCGAGTACATTGCATTGTGAAGTGATCACTTTTATCCACAAGACCATTTTGCCTCACCGTGATAACTGGTTCGCTTTTTGTTGTTAACACTTTCTGCATGCTAATGACTTTACAAAATGTGCCGATTTACTGATTTGACGCTTTCGGGATGCATTATTATCATCATTTTTGTAGTCCGATGTTGTCAAGATTGCCCGTATTTTTTTTCTTTCAGTTACTGATATTACTGATATAATAGTGAGGTTTTATGTTTATTTCATTTAATTTGCAAACTGCTGACTTAAACTTAAAGTGATATGACAAGAGGCCACTGCCCTCACATAGTATAATGAATAGAACACGGGTCTATTCAATTCAGTATATGCTACGAATTCTATAACAGGGCACCAATGAATAGGGAAGCTTGGCTATTCGATTCTGTTTTCAATAGCTTGCACCTGCAATTTTTGAATAGTTACGTAACAAACTACTCAGCTCTTTCTGACATGGCATCAATAATATTAGTGAATTGAAAACAAACCTGACCCTCCCTTCATTGAGTGACTTTTGTTTGGTCAAATGCGAGGATTACCAAAGAGGAGGTAATAATAGCATTCCTGACATTGCAACAATGACCGCGTTATTTTGATGCATTGTCCCTAAACCTACCGAAGAGGCTCTTTGTCCTTGTCTGGGAGGACAAGCACTTTAGACTGGGGCTGTAGTCTGATTTCAAGAAGGAAAACAATTTCGGGACAGTTCAAAATAATGCTTGGAAATGGAAATTCAAATGATACCGTTTTAAAAACCAGAAAGATATGGTTTGAGGACAAGAAGCAGGATGTAATTCATTGCTCGGCAATCTTGACTGTATTTAAAACAGAGCATCCAATATACCTGATATTTAATAGTACTGTACAATGTCAATTAAATAAAATAACTAAATAAACAAACAATAATGGACCTCTTTAGCCAAGACTGTGGATTTTTATTGTTGAGCACTAAATGATTCTGCTCGGTCATACAGGCTAGGTGGGGGAATGCTTTCAATAGACTTAAATTTGAAAGGCCCTTTGTATCACTTCGTGCAAAATGACATAGGGCACTTCTAATAAATTTATACGAGAAGTAAAACCCTGTTCATCATTGTTTTCGTGTTGCAAAGTTGTTTACAGACTGAAAAGGGATAGTACGGGACTGTAGAGAGTGAATAAAACTAGGAATTATAATTGCAAATGTAAAACAACGTTGTAAACCTAGCAATAAGAGGCTCTTGAATGCAGTTTTTAAATGGACATGGCTTTGGGGCTACCCGCTACCGCCGCCAGGCTACGCTGTCGATTGCCAGCTAGCTGTCGATTGCCAGCTAGCTGTCGATTGCCAGCTAGCTGTCGATTGCCAGCTAGCTGTCGATTGCCAGCTAGCTGTCGATTGCCAGCTAGCTGTCGATTGCCAGCTAGCTGTCGATTGCCAGCTAGCTGTCGATTGCCAGCTAGCTGTCGATTGCCAGCTAGCTGTCGATTGCCAGCTAGCTGTCGATTGCCAGCTAGCTGTCGATTGCCAGCTAGCTGTCGATTGCCAGCTAGCTGTCGATTGCCAGCTAGCTGTCGATTGCCAGCTAGCTGTCGATTGCCAGCTAGCTGTCTAGATGGGACCCCCCTGGCGATTAATGTGGGGGGGGGGTGATTTTTCAAATTTTCGAGGGCCAAACAAAAAAATAGTGCTCTCTACCCCCCCCCCCCCCCCCTCCCCTTCCCCTCTACCACTGAGTGAAATATCGGCCGGCACGATTTTTTTTTTATTTCAGCACATTAAATTTCAAATTGATTTCAAGTTTGGGCCCCCCTAAGAAATCCTGAATCCGCGCCGATACCCACCCCCCCCCCCCCAAATAAAAATCCCAAGGCTCCCCTGTAGTTTTTTTCTACATTGCTCCCCCCCCCCCCCCGCAAAAGGTCCCTATTTTCTCATTGTTTTACATCAACAACAACAACAACAATAATATTTATTATAAAACTCCAAAATTGGTTTGTTTTTATAAATAATAATATCTGCCCGGCAAAATATTTGAAGTAAGTATGTAGATTAAGATCATCAGACTTTATTACACTGATGAGGTGTATTGGGTTCTCTTCACTTGTCTCTTTCTGGATCTCTTTCTCTTTCTCTCTCTCTCTCTCTCTCTCTCTCATTGGGACTGAAAAAGTATTGAATGTAATAATGTTTGATAAATAGATAAAACAGGATTCCTGTCCTTCTTGTACTTCGTAAATATAATACTTTACCTTGCTTACAAGTTAATTGCAAGCTCATTGTATAGATCAATTAAGAGAATAGCAATAAATATGGACTTTGAGTGAGATCAAAATGGGTTTGACATCAGTTTTTCTTTTTCAAAGATTAAAAAAAAAGCAACAGCTGGGTGTCGAACCCGATACCTTCCAGTTACCAGGCGATTGCCTACCCACTAGACTAAAGTGTCACATTGCTAATCTCCATGTTTTTTTTTCTTCATACTTATACTTATTGTTGTAGATGTAGCAAAAGAAAAAAACGCAACAGCTGGGGGTCGAACCCGATACCTTCCAGTTACCAGGCGATTGCCTACCCACTAGACTAAAGTGTCACATTGCTAATCTCCATGTTTTTTTTTCATACTTATACTTATTGTTGTAGATGTAGCAAAAGAAAAAAACGCAACAGCTGGGGGTCGAACCCGATACCTTCCAGTTATCAGACGATTGCCTACCCACTAGACTAAAGTGTCACATTGCTAATCTTCATGTATTCTTAATACTTACACTAATTGTTGTAGATGTAGCAAAAGATGTTTTCTGACTAATTCAGAGAGTCGCTTGTTAAAGAAAGAGTATTACATGCTATTTTTTCTTTGTTGAGGGGGGGGGTGTCCCCTTTAAAAAAGAGATGACAAGTCAATATTATGGAGTGAAGAAAAAAAAATAACATGGGTTTATATAAAGGAGAAACTGAGACTCGAACCGAGTACATTGCATTGTGAAGTGATCACTTTTATCCACAAGACCATTTTGCCTCACCGTGATAACTGGTTCGCTTTTGTTGTTAACACTTTCTGCATGCTAATGACTTTACAAAATGTGCCGATTTACTGATTTGACGCTTTCGGGATGCATTATTATCATCATTTTTGTAGTCCGATGTTGTCAAGA
Organism: Strongylocentrotus purpuratus; assembly: GCF_000002235.5. NCBI lineage: Eukaryota > Metazoa > Echinodermata > Echinoidea > Camarodonta > Strongylocentrotidae > Strongylocentrotus > Strongylocentrotus purpuratus. Next base: position 40,913 of record NW_022145478.1, read on the forward strand.
TTGCCCGTATTTTTTTTCTTTCAGTTACTGATATTACTGATATAATAGTGAGGTTTTATGTTTATTTCATTTAATTTGCAAACTGCTGACTTAAACTTAAAGTGCTATGACAAGAGGCCACTGCCCTCACATAGTATAATGAATAGAACACGGGTCTATTCAATTCAGTATATGCTACGAATTCTATAACAGGGCACCAATGAATAGGGAAGCTTGGCTATTCGATTCTGTTTTCAATAGCTTGCACCTGCAATTTTTGAATAGTTACGTAACAAACTACTCAGCTCTTTCTGACATGGCATCAATAATATTAGTGAATTGAAAACAAACCTGACCCTCCCTTCATTGAGTGACTTTTGTTTGGTCAAATGCGAGGATTACCAAAGAGGAGGTAATAATAGCATTCCTGACATTGCAACAATGACCGCGTTATTTTGATGCATTGTCCCTAAACCTACCGAAGAGGCTCTTTGTCCTTGTCTGGGAGGACAAGCACTTTAGACTGGGGCTGTAGTCTGATTTCAAGAAAGGAAAACAATTTCGGGACAGTTCAAAATAATGCTTGGAAATGGAAATTCAAATGATACCGTTTTAAAAACCAGAAAGATATGGTTTGAGGACAAGAAGCAGGATGTAATTCATTGCTCGGCAATCTTGACTGTATTTAAAACAGAGCATCCAATATACCTGATATTTAATAGTACTGTACAATGTCAATTAAATAAAATAACTAAATAAACAAACAAATAATGGACCTCTTTAGCCAAGACTGTGGATTTTTATTGTTGAGCACTAAATGATTCTGCTCGGTCATACAGGCTAGGTGGGGGAATGCTTTCAATAGACTTAAATTTGAAAGGCCCTTTGTATCACTTCGTGCAAAATGACATAGGGCACTTGTAATAAATTTATACGAGAAGTAAAACCCTGTTCATCATTGTTTTCGTGTTGCAAAGTTGTTTACAGACTGAAAAAGGGATAGTACGGGACTGTAGAGAGTGAATAAAACTAGGAAATTATAATTGCAAATGTAAAACAACGTTGTAAACCTAGCAATAAGAGGCTCTTGAATGCAGTTTTTAAATGGACATGGCTTTGGGGCTACCCGCTACCGATTGCCAGCTAGCTGTCGATTGCCAGCTAGCTGTCGATTGCCAGCTAGCTGTCGATTGCCAGCTAGCTGTCGATTGCCAGCTAGCTGTCCAGATGGGACCCCCCTGGCGATTAATGTGGGGGGGGGGGGTGATTTTTCAAATTTTCGAGGGCCAAACAAAAAATAGTGCTCTCTACCCCCCCCCCCCCCCCCCCCCCCCCCCTCCCCTTCCCCCTCTACCACTGAGTGAAATATCGGCCGGCACGATTTTTTTTTTATTTCAGCACATTAAATTTCAAATTGATTTCAAGTTTGGGCCCCCCTAAGAAATCCTGAATCCGCGCCGATACCCACCCCCCCCCCAAATAAAATCCCAAGGCTCCCCTGTAGTTTTTTTCTACATTGCTCCCCCCCCCCCCCCGCAAAAGGTCCCTATTTTCTCATTGTTTTACATCAACAACAACAACAACAATAATATTTATTATAAAACTCCAAAATTGGTTTGTTTTTATAAATAATAATATCTGCCCGGCAAAATATTTGAAGTAAGTATGTAGATTAAGATCATCAGACTTTATTACACTGATGAGGTGTATTGGGTTCTCTTCACTTGTCTCTTTCTGGATCTCTTTCTCTTTCTCTCTCTCTCTCTCTCTCTCTCATTGGGACTGAAAAAGTATTGAATGTAATAATGTTTGATAAATAGATAAAACAGGATTCCTGTCCTTCTTGTACTTCGTAAATATAATACTTTACCTTGCTTACAAGTTAATTGCAAGCTCATTGTATAGATCAATTAAGAGAATAGCAATAAATATGGACTTTGAGTGAGATCAAAATGGGTTTGACATCAGTTTTTCTTTTTCAAAGATTAAAAAAAAGCAACAGCTGGGTGTCGAACCCGATACCTTCCAGTTACCAGGCGATTGCCTACCCACTAGACTAAAGTGTCACATTGCTAATCTCCATGTTTTTTTTTTCATACTTATACTTATTGTTGTAGATGTAGCAAAAGAAAAAAACGCAACAGCTGGGGGTCGAACCCGATACCTTCCAGTTACCAGGCGATTGCCTACCCACTAGACTAAAGTGTCACATTGCTAATCTCCATGTTTTTTTTTCATACTTATACTTATTGTTGTAGATGTAGCAAAAGAAAAAAACGCAACAGCTGGGGGTCGAACCCGATACCTTCCAGTTATCAGACGATTGCCTACCCACTAGACTAAAGTGTCACATTGCTAATCTTCATGTATTCTTAATACTTACACTAATTGTTGTAGATGTAGCAAAAGATGTTTTCTGACTAATTCAGAGAGTCGCTTGTTAAAGAAAGAGTATTACATGCTATTTTTTCTTTGTTGAGGGGGGGGGGTGTCCCCTTTAAAAAAGAGATGACAAGTCAATATTATGGAGTGAAGAAAAAAAATAACATGGGTTTATATAAAGGAGAAACTGAGACTCGAACCGAGTACATTGCATTGTGAAGTGATCACTTTTATCCACAAGACCATTTTGCCTCACCGTGATAACTGGTTCGCTTTTTGTTGTTAACACTTTCTGCATGCTAATGACTTTACAAAATGTGCCGATTTACTGATTTGACGCTTTCGGGATGCATTATTATCATCATTTTTGTAGTCCGATGTTGTCAAGATTGCCCGTATTTTTTTTCTTTCAGTTACTGATATTACTGATATAATAGTGAGGTTTTATGTTTATTTCATTTAATTTGCAAACTGCTGACTTAAACTTAAAGTGATATGACAAGAGGCCACTGCCCTCACATAGTATAATGAATAGAACACGGGTCTATTCAATTCAGTATATGCTACGAATTCTATAACAGGGCACTAATGAATAGGGAAGCTTGGCTATTCGATTCTGTTTTCAATAGCTTGCACCTGCAATTTTTGAATAGTTACGTAACAAACTACTCAGCTCTTTCTGACATGGCATCAATAATATTAGTGAATTGAAAACAACCTGACCCTCCCTTCATTGAGTGACTTTTGTTTGGTCAAATGCGAGGATTACCAAAGAGGAGGTAATAATAGCATTCCTGACATTGCAACAATGACCGCGTTATTTTGATGCATTGTCCCTAAACCTACCGAAGAGGCTCTTTGTCCTTGTCTGGGAGGACAAGCACTTTAGACTGGGGCTGTAGTCTGATTTCAAGAAAGGAAAACAATTTCGGGACAGTTCAAAATAATGCTTGGAAATGGAAATTCAAATGATACCGTTTTAAAAACCAGAAAGATATGGTTTGAGGACAAGAAGCAGGATGTAATTCATTGCTCGGCAATCTTGACTGTATTTAAAACAGAGCATCCAATATACCTGATATTTAATAGTACTGTACGATGTCAATTAAATAAAATAACTAAATAAACAAACAAATAATGGACCTCTTTAGCCAAGACTGTGGATTTTTATTGTTGAGCACTAAATGATTCTGCTCGGTCATACAGGCTAGGTGGGGGAATGCTTTCAATAGACTTAAATTTGAAAGGCCCTTTGTATCACTTCGTGCAAAATGACATAGGGCACTTGTAATAAATTTATACGAGAAGTAAAACCCTGTTCATCATTGTTTTCGTGTTGCAAAGTTGTTTACAGACTGAAAAAGGGATAGTACGGGACTGTAGAGAGTGAATAAAACTAGGAAATTATAATTGCAAATGTAAAACAACGTTGTAAACCTAGCAATAAGAGGCTCTTGAATGCAGTTTTTAAATGGACATGGCTTTAGGGCTACCCGCTACCGCCGCCAGGCTACGCTGTCGATTGCCAGCTAGCTGTCGATTGCCAGCTAGCTGTCGATTGCCAGCTAGCTGTCGATTGCCAGCTAGCTGTCGATTGCCAGCTAGCTGTCGATTGCCAGCTAGCTGTCGATTGCCAGCTAGCTGTCGATTGCCAGCTAGCTGTCGATTGCCAGCTAGCTGTCGATTGCCAGCTAGCTGTCGATTGCCAGCTAGCTGTCGATTGCCAGCTAGCTGTCGATTGCAGCTAGCTGTCGATTGCCAGCTAGCTGTCGATTGCCAGCTAGCTGTCGATTGCCAGCTAGCTGTCGATTGCCAGCTAGCTGTCGATTGCCAGCTAGCTGTCGATTGCCAGCTAGCTGTCGATTGCCAGCTAGCTGTCGATTGCCAGCTAGCTGTCGATTGCCAGCTAGCTGTCTAGATGGGACCCCCCTGGCGATTAATGTGGGGGGGGGGGGTGATTTTTCAAATTTTCGAGGGCCAAACAAAAAATAGTGCTCTCTACCCCCCCCCCCCCCCCCCCCCTCCCCCTTCCCCCTCTACCACTGAGTGAAATATCGGCCGGCACGATTTTTTTTTATTTCAGCACATTAAATTTCAAATTGATTTCAAGTTTGGGCCCCCTAAGAAATCCTGAATCCGCGCCGATACCCACCCCCCCCCCCCCAAATAAAAATCCCAAGGCTCCCCTGTAGTTTTTTTCTACATTGCTCCCCCCCCCCGCAAAAGGTCCCTATTTTCTCATTGTTTTACATCAACAACAACAACACAATAATATTTATTATAAAACTCCAAAATTGGTTTGTTTTTATAAATAATAATATCTGCCCGGCAAAATATTTGAAGTAAGTATGTAGATTAAGATCATCAGACTTTATTACACTGATGAGGTGTATTGGGTTCTCTTCACTTGTCTCTTTCTGGCTCTCTTTCTCTTTCTCTCTCTCTCTCTCTCTCTCTCATTGGGACTGAAAAAGTATTGAATGTAATAATGTTTGATAAATAGATAAAACAGGATTCCTGTCCTTCTTGTACTTCGTAAATATAATACTTTACCTTGCTTACAAGTTAATTGCAAGCTCATTGTATAGATCAATTAAGAGAATAGCAATAAATATGGACTTTGAGTGAGATCAAAATGGGTTTGACATCAGTTTTTCTTTTTCAAAGATTAAAAAAAAAGCAACAGCTGGGTGTCGAACCCGATACCTTCCAGTTACCAGGCGATTGCCTACCCACTAGACTAAAGTGTCACATTGCTAATCTCCATGTTTTTTTTCTTCATACTTATACTTATTGTTGTAGATGTAGCAAAAGAAAAAAACGCAACAGCTGGGGGTCGAACCCGATACCTTCCAGTTACCAGGCGATTGCCTACCCACTAGACTAAAGTGTCACATTGCTAATCTCCATGTTTTTTTTCATACTTATACTTATTGTTGTAGATGTAGCAAAAGAAAAAAACGCAACAGCTGGGGGTCGAACCCGATACCTTCCAGTTATCAGACGATTGCCTACCCACTAGACTAAAGTGTCACATTGCTAATCTTCATGTATTCTTAATACTTACACTAATTGTTGTAGATGTAGCAAAAGATGTTTTCTGACTAATTCAGAGAGTCGCTTGTTAAAGAAAGAGTATTACATGCTATTTTTTCTTTGTTGAGGGGGGGGGGTGTCCCCTTTAAAAAAGAGATGACAAGTCAATATTATGGAGTGAAGAAAAAAAATAACATGGGTTTATATAAAGGAGAAACTGAGACTCGAACCGAGTACATTGCATTGTGAAGTGATCACTTTTATCCACAAGACCATTTTGCCTCACCGTGATAACTGGTTCGCTTTTTGTTGTTAACACTTTCTGCATGCTAATGACTTTACAAAATGTGCCGATTTACTGATTTGACGCTTTCGGGATGCATTATTATCATCATTTTTGTAGTCCGATGTTGTCAAGATTGCCCGTATTTTTTTTCTTTCAGTTACTGATATTACTGATATAATAGTGAGGTTTTATGTTTATTTCATTTAATTTGCAAACTGCTGACTTAAACTTAAAGTGCTATGACAAGAGGCCACTGCCCTCACATAGTATAATGAATAGAACACGGGTCTATTCAATTCAGTATATGCTACGAATTCTATAACAGGCACTAATGAATAGGGAAGCTTGGCTATTCGATTCTGTTTTCAATAGCTTGCACCTGCAATTTTTGAATAGTTACGTAACAAACTACTCAGCTCTTTCTGACATGGCATCAATAATATTAGTGAATTGAAAACAAACCTGACCCTCCCTTCATTGAGTGACTTTTGTTTGGTCAAATGCGAGGATTACCAAAGAGGAGGTAATAATAGCATTCCTGACATTGCAACAATGACCGCGTTATTTTGATGCATTGTCCCTAAACCTACCGAAGAGGCTCTTTGTCCTTGTCTGGGAGGACAAGCACTTTAGACTGGGGCTGTAGTCTGATTTCAAGAAAGGAAAACAATTTCGGGACAGTTCAAAATAATGCTTGGAAATGGAAATTCAAATGATACCGTTTTAAAAACCAGAAAGATATGGTTTGAGGACAAGAAGCAGGATGTAATTCATTGCTCGGCAATCTTGACTGTATTTAAAACAGAGCATCCAATATACCTGATATTTAATAGTACTGTACGATGTCAATTAAATAAAATAACTAAATAACAAACAAATAATGGACCTCTTTAGCCAAGACTGTGGATTTTTATTGTTGAGCACTAAATGATTCTGCTCGGTCATACAGGCTAGGTGGGGGAATGCTTTCAATAGACTTAAATTTGAAAGGCCCTTTGTATCACTTCGTGCAAAATGACATAGGGCACTTGTAATAAATTTATACGAGAAGTAAAACCCTGTTCATCATTGTTTTCGTGTTGCAAAGTTGTTTACAGACTGAAAAAGGGATAGTACGGGACTGTAGAGAGTGAATAAAACTAGGAAATTATAATTGCAAATGTAAAACAACGTTGTAAACCTAGCAATAAGAGGCTCTTGAATGCAGTTTTTAAATGGACATGGCTTGGGGCTACCCGCTACCGCCGCCAGGCTACGCTTTCGATTGCCAGCTAGCTGTCGATTGCCAGCTAGCTGTCGATTGCCAGCTAGCTGTCGATTGCCAGCTAGCTGTCGATTGCCAGCTAGCTGTCTAGATGGGACCCCCCTGGCGATTAATGTGGGGGGGGGGGGTGATTTTTCAAATTTTCGAGGGCCAAACAAAAAATAGTGCTCTCTACCCCCCCCCCCCCTCCCCCTTCCCCCTCTACCACTGAGTGAAATATCGGCCGGCACGATTTTTTTTTTATTTCAGCACATTAAATTTCAAATTGATTTCAAGTTTGGGCCCCCCTAAGAAATCCTGAATCCGCGCCGATACCCACCCCCCCCCCCCCCAAATAAAAATCCCAAGGCTCCCCTGTAGTTTTTTTTCTACATTGCTCCCCCCCCCCCCCGCAAAAGGTCCCTATTTTCTCATTGTTTTACATCAACAACAACAACAATAATATTTATTATAAAACTCCAAAATTGGTTTGTTTTTATAAATAATAATATCTGCCCGGCAAAATATTTGAAGTAAGTATGTAGATTAAGATCATCAGACTTTATTACACTGATGAGGTGTATTGGGTTCTCTTCACTTGTCTCTTTCTGGATCTCTTTCTCTCTCTCTCTCTCTCTCTCTCTCTCTCTCTCATTGGGACTGAAAAAGTATTGAATGTAATAATGTTTGATAAATAGATAAAACAGGATTCCTGTCCTTCTTGTACTTCGTAAATATAATACTTTACCTTGCTTACAAGTTAATTGCAAGCTCATTGTATAGATCAATTAAGAGAATAGCAATAAATATGGACTTTGAGTGAGATCAAAATGGGTTTGACATCAGTTTTTCTTTTTCAAAGATTAAAAAAAAAGCAACAGCTGGGTGTCGAACCCGATACCTTCCAGTTACCAGGCGATTGCCTACCCACTAGACTAAAGTGTCACATTGCTAATCTCCATGTTTTTTTTCTTCATACTTATACTTATTGTTGTAGATGTAGCAAAAGAAAAAAACGCAACAGCTGGGGGTCGAACCCGATACCTTCCAGTTACCAGGCGATTGCCTACCCACTAGACTAAAGTGTCACATTGCTAATCTCCATGTTTTTTTTTCATACTTATACTTATTGTTGTAGATGTAGCAAAAGAAAAAAACGCAACAGCTGGGGGTCGAACCCGATACCTTCCAGTTATCAGACGATTGCCTACCCACTAGACTAAAGTGTCACATTGCTAATCTTCATGTATTCTTAATACTTACACTAATTGTTGTAGATGTAGCAAAAGATGTTTTCTGACTAATTCAGAGAGTCGCTTGTTAAAGAAAGAGTATTACATGCTATTTTTTCTTTGTTGAGGGGGGGGGGTGTCCCCTTTAAAAAAGAGATGACAAGTCAATATTATGGAGTGAAGAAAAAAAATAACATGGGTTTATATAAAGGAGAAACTGAGACTCGAACCGAGTACATTGCATTGTGAAGTGATCACTTTTATCCACAAGACCATTTTGCCTCACCGTGATAACTGGTTCGCTTTTTGTTGTTAACACTTTCTGCATGCTAATGACTTTACAAAATGTGCCGATTTACTGATTTGACGCTTTCGGGATGCATTATTATCATCATTTTTGTAGTCCGATGTTGTCAAGATTGCCCGTATTTTTTTTCTTTCAGTTACTGATATTACTGATATAATAGTGAGGTTTTATGTTTATTTCATTTAATTTGCAAACTGCTGACTTAAACTTAAAGTGCTATGACAAGAGGCCACTGCCCTCACATAGTATAATGAATAGAACACGGGTCTATTCAATTCAGTATATGCTACGAATTCTATAACAGGGCACTAATGAATAGGGAAGCTTGGCTATTCGATTCTGTTTTCAATAGCTTGCACCTGCAATTTTTGAATAGTTACGTAACAAACTACTCAGCTCTTTCTGACATGGCATCAATAATATTAGTGAATTGAAAACAAACCTGACCCTCCCTTCATTGAGTGACTTTTGTTTGGTCAAATGCGAGGATTACCAAAGAGGAGGTAATAATAGCATTCCTGACATTGCAACAATGACCGCGTTATTTTGATGCATTGTCCCTAAACCTACCGAAGAGGCTCTTTGTCCTTGTCTGGGAGGACAAGCACTTTAGACTGGGGCTG
>NW_022145479.1:0-5000 GCF_000002235.5 Strongylocentrotus purpuratus
GGGGGTGGAGCCCCCGTAAGCTCTGGGGTTTTAAATTTCAAATTCTCTTTCGGCAAAGCTTATGTAAAAAAAAAAAAAAAAAAGCTGTAGCCTATAAAGCCTACATTGGAATGGCAGCGGGGTAGCCTAATTTCTTTTAAGGGAAGAAAGGGCAAAAGAAAGAAAAAGAAAGAAAGAAATAATGTTGAGCTCTGAGAGTTTTTAATGGGATTTTTTTTCGCTCGTAACGATAAATAACAGGGGGGTATTTAGGGGGCATAATACAGCACCACAAATACAGCATGAAAACACCATCAACATGTCACAATAGGTCCATTTACTAAAGCTGTTTTCACACTACTTAGTTAACTCGACTGGGATTTGTGAGTTTCACTTTTTTTCATTTTTTTAAAGCTGATACGTACGTGCCCACTGAGCAAAACATTAGTGGATGAAATTTAAAATTCCTTCATTTTATCTTCAAGTCCTTTGACGGATGCATGATTGAAGGGGGTCCAGACAACTCGCCACAAAGACAACTCGCCCCAAGACAACTCGCCACAATACCCTGGACATCTCGCCACAGTACCCTGGACAACTCGCCACGGTCGAGTTGTCCAGGTGGGGTGCCTTTTCGGACAGCTCGCCACACTTTTTTCCCCTCATGATTTCTAGATCTAAAATCCCTCATCTTAGATGAAATTGTCATTTTATGTATTCATTATTCTTTTATAAACACAGTCATGACAGAAAACATGGAAATTGTGAGTATTTTGAGAGCTGTTCTAAAGAAAAACGATGATTTTCCTTGCGCTTGCAATTAACAAGACCCGCAACAAGAATCTATTTTGGACAAACCTAAGGAGTACGACTATACGATCACCGGATAACTTTTTGATTTTTAAGTTCATTTTTTTGTTTCAGGAAACTTGTTTAATGGTAGGAATATGCTGTTATGTATCTTTCTAGTATGTTAACCCTAACAAGGCCGGGGGAGGGGCCATTATGCCCCCCCCCCCCTCCACGAATTTTTCGATTGCTCGGGAGCGCATGGCGCCCCGCCGCTCGCTGACGTTTTTCTTTCGAGTCTTGCGCAACTTTTAAAATAATTTTCTTGAAAATCGGACCTTAGGTTACAAGGTCACGTGACCTTTTGTCTTTGCATGTCAGCCCGAAAATTGCTCATTTTCGTGATTTGTGTACAAAACATATGGAAAAGTCATTTTTCCTAAAAACAGATCAAACATGGGTTATTGGGTCTTGTTTAAAGTTTAGGTGGTTGTTTAGGGAGTAAAATAGTTGAATTGTAGTAAGAAATTAAATAAAACAACAAAAACAATGAAATACATAAGTTAAAAAACAATGAAATACATAAAAAATTATCAAAACAAGGGATAACATAAGAAATAAGCTTGCTCTTCCAATTTTTTTGTTGTATTATTATTCAGAATGGTCTATTGAATATATGTAGTGAAAAAGCATGCTTAAATAATTATGAATAATATATGATTTATGGGTAAAAATGTGATTTTTATGACTTTATTTGCATAAATTACCATAAATATGCAAATGAGTAAATTTGTCAAAAAATTGAAATTATCATAATATTCTATACAGTTCAGTTGACATGCGCGCAAATTTTCGCGGCGATCAGCCGCTTAGCAGCCGAGATCTTAAGGGGGGCATAATGCCCCCCCCCCCCCCTGGCCGTAGTAAGAACTCAAATAGCCCTGCCTTTTTAGGGTTAACGAAGTTTAATTATTAAGTATTTTTTATTCAAAGTAATCAAAGCATTCAGGTTCTGTTTGGGGACCTTGCTCTAACAAGACCAGGTCTCCTCTTTCTTATATGTACAGAACATGAGCAACTATACATGAGTAACTTTTTATAGAATTTCAGTTAATAACAAGAGTTGTATGTTTAACATTACTATTGCACTTCAAATGACTTTGTTATATTGATAAACTGCTGTTCCAGTTTACTTTATTTGAATTTATATGTACAAAATAATGTTTGTGAAAGAAGAAATAAAATGAACTATGAACTATTGTAACCATAATCTGCAACAGGTGTACAAAATTATGGGGAGGTTGATATTTAATTCCACGTCTATCTGAGCTAGATGGATGTATTCGTGATTTTATATTTATCCATATCTGTTCCTCAAGGAAGCATTTGATCCAGGTTTTGAGACATATTTTCTGTACTTTTTTGCTATTCTTCCTTACCCCATTTTCACGAAAAAGCAAACATCTGATGAAGTTAATATCAACAATAATGACAAAATATCTAGCAAAGCAAGATCTATTATGATACTCGGTCTACATTACATAGTAAATAATGTACGATTTCTAGGTTAAAGTCGCTAGCAGGTCGGGAAAACCAGGAGATTACTCGACCCAGCAGCAGTGTGCTGCTGGGATACACTGATGTATAAGAGCTGAGACATGCATGAAATTGCGAGAGGACGAGAGAGAGAGAGAGAGAGAGAAAGGAGAGTCATGATGCAAAAGAATAAATTATGAGAGGAAAGAAAGCGGGAGAAAGAGAGAGAATAAAACAAAGGGAAGTAAGACATAACAGAGACAAATTATACAGAATTAAGAGAATAACAAATAATAACATAATATTGAGCAAGTAATGCATACATAATCATTATATTTAATGATAAAGCACCCTTTTCCTGCAAGATCAATGAAAATGTCAAATAAACACCTACATCATTTTATTATTATTATTATTATTGTAACTTATTATTATTATTATAAATGATTATATTATTATTGTCATTTTTATTCCGCAAAACATCAACAGGGACAAGTCCGTATATTTTTCTTTGCTTTAACAAAAAGCACGAAGTGTTTTCAGGTGCAACTTCATACTGCAGATGTCCGAGAGTCTTTCTTAACACCAGTGGCGGATCCAGGGGGGGGGGGGGGGCCCGGGGGCCCGGCCCCCCCCCCCTTGAGAAAAAAAATCATGTAAAATCACGCGATTTTTACCTTTTTTGGGGGTGCAAATTTTAAAATTTTCGAGGACCAAAAAAAAAAAAAAAATGTGCTCACTACCCCCCCCCCCCCCCCCCCCCCCCCCCCCCCACTGAGCGACTTTTCGGCTGGTTGAGTCGTTGCGATTTTTTTTTTGGACGCAAAAAAAAAAAAATGTCCGCTTACCCCCGCTTACTAACACTACCACGAATGACATCAATATTTGTTTATTTCTTTACGTGGAACAACATATTGCTCAAGCAACGTATACTTCGCAATTGGGTGTGATGGACTAAATATCGATTTTCGAGCAAGCGAGCAAAAAGTATAAGGTTCCATTTGAAAAATTACATGATGAATATTAAGCACAATCTAATGAAGAAAGACTGAAAAGTTCTTTTAAGTAATTATGAGTAACATTATAATTAAACCATCTATAAACGCGCAAGCATTAAGCACTATAATTTATAAGGGCTCTTAGATACACCGAATTATAGAGGTGCATCATGGAGAAAGAAAAGTAGGCACTTATCAGAAGGGAAAAGGTGTATGTACAAAGGATAAGGGGGCATTTTAGGGGAACCTGAAAAAGTGGGGCACTTTGTCCCCCCCCCCCCAACCAAAAATGCCGCCTCACTGACTGTGGGCAAAAGTGCGAAACTAACCCAGAAAATCTAGAAATAAACCACTTTTCAATTTTATTTCGCGGGTCAACTGCCCCCCCCCCCCCTCCCATCAGTACGCCAGTGCTTCTAGTATTCTTCCATGAAAACATATAAATTCCTACCATTAAAAAAATTCTGAGACAGAAACTAATGCAGCTGTTATAAATTTCTTAATACCGAGAAGTTATCCCAACATCTGGCGATCGTACGCCTTCGGTTTGTCAAAAATATATTCTTGTTGCAAGGGAAATCAGCTTTATTCTTTATTCTTTGTCATAACGGTGTTTAAAAAAGCACGAAAATCATGAAAATTGACAATTTTATCTAAGATGAGGGATAGAAATCATGAGGGGAAAAAAGTGAGGCGAGCTGTCCGAAAAGGCACCCCACCCTGGACAACTCGACCATGGCGAGTTGTCCAGGGTACTGTGGCGAGATGTCCAGGGTATTGTTGCGAGTTGTCTTTGTGGCGAGTTGTCTGGAATTCGTACGTACGTACGTACGTACGTGTTGTAATTATTGCTTTGCGATTTCTCGGAAAGGAATGTACGCCATCTATCACTCCGACACTCGAAACACGAAGTGAAATCGTCGAATTATGTAGAAAAAATAGACACATTCTTCCAAGCAGGACTAATTGGATTACGTTCTTCAGTTTGGACACTTTTTAAGTATAAATCACATCCGTAGGGACGTGAAAATGGAGGATACTGATGAGGATGTTCCTTCGTCTCCACTACCGCCTGAATTCATTATCAATGATCTACCGGAAGAAATACTGGAGCGTGTGTTATCCTATCTTTCCCCATACAGCGAAGTACATGTCGCTGCTCGGGTTTGCAAACTGTGGAGACGTCTCATTCAAGGTGAATATGCGTTAGAGTCTACCTTTATTCAAAAGAAATAGTCAAACACGACATGAACAGAGAAGTGAAAATTGAGAACTCAGGACATCCATGCCCTACTCAGTGTTAATAATAATATTTAGGGTACGCAAATGCATGGCATTGCCACCGCTCCCAGCACCCCCTCCCCCCTTTCTGAGCTGAGTAGAGTAAAGTCATACGGCATTATGGGTTGATCTTGTCTAGACTAGATCTTTTTCTTTTGTTATACGACTATTACGAGCCTTTTCAACACCTCCCCCCCCCCTTTCAGCATTATTAGTAAGGGGGGACGGGGGTCCATGACACCAAGTAGGCCCTTTGCCTTTGGCACTAGTTCAGAAGTCTATCCATAATTTGACCCGTAACTCGGTGTGGAGATACCAACTTAAACATCTAGTCTATACCGGTACCCAAAATGAAGAAAATGTTCATCAAATGTCCAAATAAAGGTCATGATTTTAAAAGTTAATATCTTTGTTACC
>NW_022145480.1:0-15847 GCF_000002235.5 Strongylocentrotus purpuratus
GATGGAAGCCCAGCCAGATTTTGCGGCATGTATCAAAAGCATAAGATGGAATAACATTGTCTGAAACATTTCATTTGAATAGCTTGTGACGAATGTTGTTGTCGAGTCCATCACAAATCCTTGCAATTCCCTGCATGCAAGTCCATCTCAAGTCCATCATTAGTCCTTCAGTCTCAAGTCAAGCATTCCATTGTAAATTACATCCCATTTCTTGTGACTGAACTTATGAAAGCACTCGACTACAACACTGCTTGTGACATGACTTGAAACTGGATGAATTTTGATTGACTTGTGATAAACTGTTGTGACTTGTGACTGACTTCATTAAAAACTCAATACAGAGCTTAAGTAACATCAGAGAACGATGATACCAATATTCATAAATCCCTCAGACAGTTTAGCTATTCCTATTGGTCGAGAGCCGTCACGTGGCCGGTCTTAAACGGATGATTAAGACATGGCTAGCTGGTCTTCACTTTTCCAGTGTCACAATAAAATGTGGACTCCTAAAAATCCAGTGCCTCTTACCGTTTCATTGTTTGAACGTTCACAATCCTCACGTAGGCATGCGCAACACTACCAGCGAGGCAGAATTTTATAGTTCTAAATTCAAAACGCAACGCCCCAGGTGCGTTCTGCGCGACATCGCGCAGAACATGCTACGCGCGCGTCAATCTCCAAAAAAAGGTTGTTTACATCTTACTCGCCAGCTGAACACTCCATTATTTTGCTAGAGGGATGTTTAAAAAAGCATGAAGTGAACTTGTTGAACAAAATCGGGATTTTTTGAACAAATTATTTGATATTTTTTTACTCCGGCTCGGGTAATTATCAGCACCCAGACTCTAAGCAGTCTTAAACAGGGTGATAAAAACCTCCGGAGCACACATTTATTCCCATATTAAAATTTCCATCCAGATAGGCTCATCATGCCATACGAAACACTGACATTCATGTACATTGTACTGTATTTTGTCTTTAATGTGTGAATTTTGTGCTGTAAAATGTCAAAACCCACATGCTTTGTTTCTGCTTTTGAGAAGTAAAAAGTACAGTAGAACGCCATTGTAATGAACATGATGGGGTCCATAAGACATTTTTGTTGTAGTGGTTGTTCGCTATATAGTGATTGTGCCTTGTACATGTAATGCAATTAATATTCAGGAGCCAAATGGGATATTCGTTATAGCTGCAAGTTTGTTATAGTGGTGTTTGTTATAGCAGCGTTTTACTGTACTATCGCAGTCGGTGTCAGAAAACATGCATTATCGACTGAGTTTTCACTTCTGTTTGGTGTGACGCCCTTGCTTCTTTTCCCTCATAAACAGGTGGAGGAGGCAGGGGTACCAGACCGTCATCAACCAGCTTGGCAACAGAGCCCGACACTTTCAGAAATGTGTTAAAAAAATGCAGCGGCCACATCAAGAGACTGGGGAGTGAGAATGAAAGAGAAAGGTTAGTAATACTAGAAGAGCGTGCGGATCGAGTCTGCAAAGTCTTCAAAGCAGTTTTGTACTCATACTTGTACTCGTACTCACACTCGTACTTGAGTACTTTTTTGGTACCTTTTTTGTACTCATGGCAAACTACTGGCACTCGTACTAATGGCAACGAACTCAACTACCATGGGCGTAGTGAGGAGGGGGCAAGGGGGGCACTTGCCCCCCCCCCCCCCCCCCCCGGAAAAAGCAAAAAAAAAAAAAAAAGAAGAAGAAAAAAAATAAATAAAAAATAAAAGCACTTCTCACAATCTGCTTGAAGGGCCTGTGCAGTGTATTGTTTTAATGCAATCATTTTTAAATTCATCTTTGTGTCTCATTTAACCTTAATTTTTGTTTTGCCTATTTCAAGGGTATGCCTTTTTGGTTTCTATGCTCATGCAAATTTTCATATTCAGGAGCAAAATCAACCATTGTCGAGTTACAGCTATTTCAACACCAACATTGCCAGAATTTTGGATATTTTGCTGTCGTAAATTTTCTTTTCTTTGGCGATTTGTTGTTGTGAAAGCACATGACAGTAATTCAATGGGCAAACTGTTCTCACAAATGTTTTCAATTAGCTAATTTTGTGGTTCATAATTTGAACGGAAAACCCCTGAACTGAAAAGTGTCTTCCTGAATGGCATCACAGCAACAGTGCCCGCAGTTTTCAGAAAAGCATGGACAGATTTAAATATATAAAGAAGTGCACTTTTCAATAACATTAACCAAAAAGGATGCCAACTAGTTTTCATAGTATAAGTATTAAATCAAAGTACGAAGCACATCACTAATTGGAACCTTGTGACAGCTATTTGACATTGGGTATGCATTTCCTGCATTCGTTTGTGCACCAACAGAGCCAGACTGTGGGCGGATCTAGCCAAGGTTGCTCGGAAGCAGGAGGTGTGGGACGTCTGCCGCGTAGCTGCACGGTTTGCCTTGCTGTACGATGATGACCGCTGGCATATGGTCAGGCCGTCCACTGGGCGCTCAGACACTCGCAACGATAGGTAAGTCACCTTGCCATCTATCAACTGTCAGTTTTTACCAAATTTCCAAGTGTCTCTAATGACCAAGGATTAAACTGCTCTAAATTGTTAGATAATGAAACGTTAACATCTTTATCTCTTTCTCCTGGCAGCATTGTCTCAGGCCAACCGGAGCAAGCTGAGACACCAACCAAAAGCAGAAATGCAGCCTCTGAACCTTCTGCCAAGAGGTTCACTCCCTAAACCACTCTGACTAGGACCTGCTCTGCTCTTTAATATTAACTAATTAATCTGTTATGTCTTTCTCTGTCCCCTGGGTGGGTTGTCTCTTGCCAACCAGAGCAAGCTGAGATGTAAACCAAGAGCAGGAAGGCATCTTCTGAACATCCTCCTCGGAAGGCTATGTGCCCTGAAGAGGATCTCGTTGTCTCCAAATTGTAAACTTATGATCTTGAACGTCTTTCTCTTTCGCCTGGCAGCATTGTCTCAGGCCAACCAGAGCAAGCTGAGACACCTACCAAGAGCAGGAAGGCAGCTTCTGAAGCTCCTCCCCAAGAGGTTCACACTGTGTCCCACTCTGACAAGGACCTGATAAGGACGCTTTCTGAGATCCACTTCTTGAATGCTGAGGTGAAGTCCAAACAAATACTTACTAAACCTTAATTTCACTTTGTATGAAAGAAAAATGTGACTTCATTGTAAAATTACACCCACTGCGTACTAACCAAAATTAGAACTGGTGTGTGTATTGATAATTTATTTCCTTGAACTTTATATTTTATGTGTGGTGAAAAAAAATCAAGACCACATGTTCAAAAATATGAAAGTTATCGCTGTTTTATGATCTGGGTTAATAAAAGCAAATTCATCACATCACCAAATGGCACTCCATACCTCAAATTGTGCATGGCTATATATACTTCAACAGTTTTATCATTTTTTTTTTATAATGGTAACATTATGAGTAATCAACACCATAAGAACGAGCTGAAAATACTCTCAAAGCTGGTAGCTTTGGTCAAGGCGTTCAACGAAAGTGCCTGATGATCGATGGTCGGTCGCTAACATAAACAGTATCCGCGCACTATGCACTCACATGTACTGTACGAAGCGCGAACAGCGACCTCACACGGCAAGGCTGCAATATGCAAATCAGTTGGTGCTGAACGAACGCTATGGAACAACCTTGCACCTTGGCTTACGTTTTTCTTTATTTTGTTGCTGGATTTTCCAGCGACGCCCTTTCAGTTGACGACCTAATTGTACGTGAGTAAAGATGACATTTTTATTCAGTACTTGGTCATGGGGGCTCATTTGTACATGGACAGATAGTGGATAGTGAGCTGGATAGTGTGGCTACATTCTGCAACAAGTTAAAAAAAAACGCAGAACAAATATAACTTGATATAAATCCAGCGACAAACTCACAAAATTGCCGGCAAAAAGTTGAGCCATTACGACTGTTGTTCCAAGGCGTTCAGCCAGCAGCAACTGATTTGCATATTGCAGCCTAGCCGCGTGAGGTCGCTGTTCGTGCTTCCTACAGTACATGTGAGTTCCTAGCACGGCTACTGTTTTGCTTAATTTCGGCCAACCATCGATCATCGGATACTTGCGTCGAACGCCTCAACCAAGGCTACTGGTATGGTTGAAGTAAGGGCAGCAAAACACAGTAAAATGCTAGCTTGTTGAAAAAGTAGTAAAATATGTGTTGTGTGCATGCTCTGTTTGAGTTTTGTTGAATATTCAACCACGGTAAGCACTAGGGGCTTTAAAGTGTCTTGCCGACTGGAGTCAGTATCATTTGGTGAGTATTATTTGATGAAACTGTATCTTTGGTTTTTTTTCAGTCCTCAATCCATCTCCTGAGATCGGAAGGCGTAGCTTAAACAATGAGCCCATACCTCCAGTGGATAAAAGCAAGCATCCCAAGGGATATGTGCCCACGAAGCCTGAGGATGATCCAGATTGGATTACATACAGGTGATTAATAACACATTAGAGAGGTTTAGCCAAGGAGCAGTTATGGAAAGCCAGCAAAGGTCATCAATGGTGACTTACTGTGCAAGAAATGAATTAAATCATCACAGTGTTATCTTTACCTGTAAGCTGTCCTGCCAGGTGTGAAATGCTGTTGCAGGGCATGGCCTACACATCTATAGATGGTCACTGACGTACTGCATCTTTAAAATGCATGTCAATGTGCCCCACAGTATTGACAGACTTGTATTCGAGTCACCAAACATCAAGTCCGAGTCCAAGTCACCTCTCCTGAGTCCGGTCCGAGTCCCGACTCATACAGGTCGAGTTTGAGTCACGAGTCCATGCAGGTCGAGTTTGAGTCACGAGTCACAAAGGTCGAGTCCGAGTCTGAGTCACGACTCACCTTTAAGTACTATCTATGGAAATAAATGTGGCGGTACTACAGAAAACCTCACATTGATTCCCCAAGTGAATATATCAGAAACAAGTCAGCCGCACTTGCTGTGTATGCACAGTACTTAGATGTGTTTCTTCTTTTTTTCGCACTGACTGTATGGCTTGAAAAGGAAAAGGTCATCTTCTAAATGTATTTACATTGTCCAAAAAAGAACTTTTGGGGGGTAAATTTGGTCAAGTCCTGAGTCCCGAGTTCGAGTCCAAGTCTGAGTCACGGAAAATGGGACTTTGAGTCAGACTCAAGTCCGAGTCACAAGTTGTACAACTCTGGTAATTGTGTGACATAAATGAGCAAGTTTGAACGAGGACTATGCGTAACCATTGTTTATACTAGCTTTCACTCGAAAGGCATGGTTAGATTACCCTAGTCAACTATTTATGCAAATATTGATTGGCTCAGAGTGGAATGGGAGGAATATTATCGCAAGGTAAAATCGGGACTTTTCTTCGCCGAGTGAAATGGAAAAGTCCAGATTTTCCTGAGCTTGACACATGACTGCGCTTGACCCGTGACTTGACCCATGACTGCTCCATACCATGCATACCAGCGAAATTACAGTATCCAAGTCACAACAAAATGACTGTTATTATTCAGGGATGCAGATCCTCCTGCAATTGCCTGATTTCTAATTTTAATCAAATTGTAAAAATATCTTGGCACCATACATTTTTTGTGTATATACTTTTCCTTTTTACCGCAAATTTCAGGCAAAAATGTCAGAGTCCACTTGCTTAGGGGCCGTTCACAATTATCAACATTTTCACGAGCGTAACAAAGCGTACGCTGCGGGTAGGGGGTTAATGGCCGCCGTACGCTTTTTTTTTTTTTTTTAAATGTCGATATGTTTTCTCGCCCGTTAATGCCCGCCTAATGCTTTTTTTTTTTTAAATGTCGATCTGTTTTTTTTCCGCGGGGCCGTCGCCACAGCCGACAGCCGCAACCGATGCCGATCGAGCACTTGCCGAGCCGGTCGCGCCCCGCGGCCAGGCCCCGCATTGCATCCCATGAACGTATTGTGTACAGCATGCGCGGCATTGTCCTACACACGTACATGAAAATGTACTGTATGTACATGTACATGTATAGTACAAAAACTTGATCTACAAAAGTTACAAAAAAACCTTTAAATCACATGCAAGTGTCTATATATAGACTTGTGTGAATAAAAAATCAACATTTTTTTCGTACACTTTTAGGGGGGAGGGGGGGGGGTCTTGAAAAAGTGTACTCTTTGTACACTCGTGAAAATGTTGATAATTGTGAACGGCCCCTTACATCCCTGTATATTGCAAACAGTTGTATGCATTTCTTTCTGTTTGAAAATATTTTGTAGAGATTGGATCAAAGATTTATCGGACTCCATCACCAAAGGATTCCTGAGAGCGTCCGAGCTTGGCGTGCAGCTGAACGAGCCCTGGGTCGTTTGTAGCGCCGCTGCCTACCTGTGGAATTACAACAACCACCTTCTGTCTTCAGACAGACACAGGGAATTAGTGGCTTTGCTATGGCTCACTGCTGCAGGATCTCAAACAAGTCGGAACACGCTGGGTGAGTATTTGGCCAACCTGAAGCTGCCTTTCTGTTGCAGATTTTTATTTGTATCCGTTAAACATAGTTTGTGTATGCGTTACGTGTACATTTCATTTTTACGGACACAAAAAAATTATTCTCAAAATGTAGCGCACATCCCTTTTCATATGTTTCTTTACATTGCTTGTATATTTCGATTGTCCATCAAAACATTCAATGAAGTGATGTTAAATGATAAGCAACATATGTATAATGGATAAAAAAACTTGCACATGGAAAATAACAGTCCACTTTGGGTCCTCTCTTACCTGCTAATTCCGACATTTGCATTATTTTACGTATACAACAGCGCCCTCTGGGCCAAAACACAATACCCATGATGCCAAGCGACATATCGTCCTCTTTTCTTCTAGCGCTGATCAGGTGTAGTCATATTCTATTGGAGCTCTCTCATATACAATTTTCGCTAGCTCTGGAAGTCTTTATTCTCATTAAACTTCCTGTTGGTTTACTATTGAGTTTTTGTTAGTTTTTTTACAGCGTTCCTCAGAATCTTCTTGTGATTAAATTCATTGTTCCGAGTGCAAATTTGCACATGTTTCTTGTCTTCGTTTACAATCATTGACGTAACACTTTATTTGAA
Source organism: Strongylocentrotus purpuratus (assembly GCF_000002235.5). NCBI lineage: Eukaryota > Metazoa > Echinodermata > Echinoidea > Camarodonta > Strongylocentrotidae > Strongylocentrotus > Strongylocentrotus purpuratus. Next base: position 7,087 of record NW_022145480.1, read on the forward strand.
TGAAACTACATGTACAAAGACATGTTCACGTTGGCGGGTGAAATCTTTGAAAATTAATTTCTCGTTTAAAAGACTGTATCTTCATGCAACTTTTAGGGTCTACATGTACTGGGACCCATCGGAGATCAGTTCTGATAAAAGGACTGAATGGGCCACCCAGTATGAAGAAGAAATCAATGAATTAGCAATAAACTGAATGTCAGTTATTATTATTCTTCCTCTTCTTACTACCTGACTACAGTGAAACAGTCATGCTGGTAAATTTATGCACTGCCCTGGCCTACAGTTTGGTTCAGCCATGGATCCCCAAATCGCCAGCCCGGGAGGTCGCACCCCCACCATCCCCTTCCCCGAAGGGTCGCGGGGAGAAAGAGTCACCCAGGAAGGCCAAGTCAGTCACCAGTCACACCTCCGCTAAGACCAAGAGCCTGACAGTGGACCCAGAGGGACAAGATGACATCAAAAAGGCTTTGGAGGTGAGTGGCTAAAAGTTAAAGGTTAAAGGCCACTATAAGTGATTCACAATCATACATGTAGGTTCAGGTCAGGTCCTGCCGGGAGAGGTCCTCCAGCAACATGGGCCCATCTGATTCTCTCTCTCCAGTCAAATCGGTCCTCTCCATGCAGAAGCACAGATCGTAAGTCATGGGGACTCCTGTGTCTCTGTTTAGGATGTCGATGTAGGAAGTCCTCTTGCCTCTGGAGGCCTTTCCTTGGGTTGATTCCCACAGGGTGAGGGAGGAGGCTGCCGAAAAATAAATCTTCGCTCACGAATCTTCTCACTTACAGTACTTGGGTAGACCACCATAGAGGTGGATGTTCCTTATATGGTCAGTCCCTGACACATCCAAGGCCATCCTCAGCATGCGGGTGTACGTCCCATCTAAAGTCTTCTCCCGCTGGCTAGTGAGTGGCCAGGTTACGGCACCGCACAGTAAGATTGACTCTACTGGCACCATGAAGAGTGAACGATTCAGGGTGGCCTGATTTCCAAAAACTTTTAATTTTGTGGGGCACCGTCCAGGCCAGTGCCTAACTTTCAGGTCCTTGTCTGTTGACGAGATGGAAGCTTTAATGTATTTGAAGTCAGCAATGAACTCAAGAGCAGTGCGTCAAGAGTGTATTCCAATCATAGGGTGTGTTCAAATTACTTAGCTGTGTCTCGTAAATTACACACAAAGTCTGTGCAAAGATGCTGCAGCCTCTTCCCACAGACAATTGTGTAATTTCAACTGTAGCCATGAGGACACGGTATACAGGGTGTTTAAAAAAAAAGGAAACCGAGCTTATTTTGTTGATTTCTCAGGTATGACTAAATATTTAGGAAAATGGTACCACCATCTGTTACCTAACCATGTCTTCTTTTTCTTGACACCACGAACTCCATTTTAACGTCCCGGATGACTGAGCACCAAGTGATGTAACTGAAATGCCAAAAATGGCCTTGTACCACATGCACCATAAGACCAATTGACAGTTATCAGAGAGAGAGACGTTATCAGGAATGCATTCACAGCAATGAGAACCAGCATGACCAGGGCAGAGATTTGTGTTTTCAGAGGAATGGGGGAATGTTGAAGGACAGTGGGCATAAAGGGACAGTGATAATCCTTGATATGTTTTTAGCAATTGAATAAATGACTTTGATAATGTTCGTCCTGGATTTTGTTATTTTCAACATGCTGAAAACTGTCAATTGGTCTTATGGTGCATGTGGAACAAGGCCATTTTTGGCATGTCAGTTTATACATCACTTGGTGCTCAGTCATCCGTGACGGTAAAATGGAGTTCGTGGTGTCAAGAAAAAGAAGACATGGTTATGTACAGATGGTGGTTACCATTTTCCTAAATAATAAGTCATACCCGAGAAATCAACAAAATAAGCTCGGTTTCCTTTTTTTTGAAACACCCTGTATACCACGATATAATTGATATACAACGCCTTAATGTTCATTCCTCATTTCCTTGCAGCCATTCCATTTCATTTTATTTTGTTTATTACTAATTGTCTTCTGTACCCTGTTCTTCAACTTATTGCAGGTGTGTGAGTATGCCATGGAGGTAACCAACGGCACCAGATTGATGGATTTGTACCCATCTCAGTCCGTCATCCCCTCATCATCATCTGGACCAGAGTCAAACAACTCCTGGGCCAACAGATTCCTAAATCCCTGGGAACTGAAGATGAGGTAGGGTAATAATTTCCTGCTGTAGCATACTGAGAAATATTTCATGGGTTGGGGGTGATACGCTGCTTATTATTTAACAATTCTTGGGTCAACAGATTCCTTAATTCCTGGAAACTGAAGATGAGGTCGGGTAATAATTTCCTGCAGTAGCATAGTGAGAAATGTTTCATGGGGTTGGGGTGATACTTTGCTATTATTTAACAGTTCCTGGGTCAACAGATTCCCAAATCCCTGGGAACTGAAGATGAGGTAGGGTAATAATTTCCTGGAGTAGCATAGTGAGAAATATTTCATGGGTTGGGGTGATACTTGCTTATTATTTAACAACTCCTGGGTCAACAAAATAAATCCCTGGGAACTGAAGATGAGGTAGGGTAATAATTTCCTGGAGTAGCATAGTGAGAAATGTTTCATGGGGTTGGGGTGATACTTGCTTATTATTTAACAACTCTTGGGTCAACAGAATTAATCCCTGGGAACTGAAGATGAGGTAGGGTAATAATTTCCTGGAGTAGCATACTGAGAAATGTTTCATGGGGTTTGGGGTGATACTTGCTTATTATTTAACAACTCTTGGGTCAACAAAATTAAATCCCTGGGAACTGAAGATGAGGTAGGGTAATAATTTCCTGGAGTAGCATAGTGAGAAATGTTTCATGGGGTTGGGGTGATACTTGCTTATTATTTAACAACTCTTGGGTCAACAGATTCCTAAATCCCTGGGAACTGAAGATGAGGTAGGGTAATAATTTCCTGCAGTAGCATAGTGAGAAATGTTTCATGGGGTTGGGGTGATACTTGCTTATTATTTAACAGTTCCTGGGTCAACAGATTCCCAAATCCCTGGAACTGAAGATGAGTAGGGTAATAATTTCCTGGAGTAGCATAGTGAGAAATATTTCATGGGTTTGGGATGATACTTGCTTATTATTTAACAACTCCTGGGTCAACAGAATTAAATCCCTGGGAACTGAAGATGAGGTAGGGTAATAATTTCCTGGAGTAGCATACTGAGAAATATTTCATGGGTTGGGGGTGATACGCTGCTTATTATTTAACAACGCCTGGGTCAACAGATTCCAAAATCCCTGGGAACTGAAGATGAGGTAGGGTAATAAATCTGATGTTACAGTCAACATCTCTTTTCCTAACAACACTGGTATTCGTTGTGTGGCAGAACAACAGTGAAGGTCAGCGGCCCTTGACCCGCTCCCTGGTCGCCTTGGAGATGAGGTCACTGAACGGCAACGGATTGACAGACTTAAGGAAACGCCACCGCTAGCAGAGGTAGGTAAAGTTACAAAATAAGTACGATATAGAGTTATTGCCTGGCACAGAAAGCAGAAACTCGATCAGAAACTCTCAGCCCGAACTCTGGAAACTGGTTCTAATAAACTATAGTGAAATTTTTGTAATCCACTTTACCCATAAGCACCTGTACTACATTGTATTACATGGTGTTTATTCACGGATGAATCCATAGAACCATTGAGTGCTTGGGCAGTTTAGGGGCGGTACGATGAGTAATAGGCAGGGTGGTTTGGGACCACTACAGGTGCTTATGATTTGAATGGCTTGTTTAAAAATCAGTCCTTCTGTTATGAGGCGTGCGATCACACCCCCACGCCATCACACGCCTAAAAGCTTCCTGAGAAGTGCGAATAATCGCACGCCTAAATCCTCAGTACCGCACACCTCGGCATACATTTTACTTCATAATTTTTCTCATAATTTGTGAAAAATAAAGTACGTCAGGGAAGAGAAAAATGACTTTATTGTAAACCAAGATGAATATTATGAAATATATCCCAGCTTGGACCATAGAATCACACACCTAGAAAAATCACTCGCCTAGAAAATCACACGCCTAGAAAAATCACACGCCCAAAAAAACCCCGGTGTGCTGTTTTCCACACACCTGTGATTTTCAAATCAGGAGGACTGTAAAATGTTATCTAATTTTGAAACCATAGAGTGCTTGGGCAGTTTGGGGTGGTACGATGAGTAATAGGCCGAGTGGTTTGGTGCAATACAGGGACTAATGATTTGAATGGCTTACTGAAAATTGTACGTAATTTTGATTGAGTCCTTGTCAGCCATGTTTGCAAAAAAAGCAGCAGTTTTTACACAAACGTCAGTGATGTATTGGTAGCCAATGAAATATGTCTGCGGGGACATTGCCGGTACTTACTTTACATAACCATGTGCTGCTTGAAATTTGTGTGTTTTGAGAGGGAATTAAGCTACCACTGGCAGGGCCTAGGGTGAGATGATTTGTGATATGAGAATGCCACAATACACACACATACACAAGTGCCAACAAAGTTCGGCCATGTCAGAATTACTTGGCTATGGCTGCAAATTACACACCCTTATGGAAGCGTCTACAGCTACTTCCCATGGGCTCCGTGCGCCGACGAAAGAGGGCGCCCTTTTACCTAGCAGCGACGTCCCATGGGCGGGACATTTTGCTGGTTGACGCGCACCGTTCCTTGTGTGTGGCGCACGTACACCAGGGATTTGTACTATATACACGCAGTGGCCACGCTTCGCGGCAAATGAATTGCAGTCAGGCAAGATGCCGTCGGTCGGTCAGCCCAAATGTACATCCTTTGCCGTGAGGGGGGTACTTGTGAACGGAGCGGATAGACTTCCCATGAACTTATTAAAAGTTACTCAATTGCAACAGTACAGTGTCAGGATAAGTTTTGAATGAATACAACAAATGCATGCATGTCATTCAGCTGTCGTAACTTAGGTTCTCAAAATGTTGTAATAGCGCTTAGATATTGCTTGTTTGCAATCAATATTAAAAGCGCACATAAAATGTACATGTGAAATTTGAATTTCCCAATCCTCTGTTCTCTTGTCTCTCCAACCACCCCCCCCCCCAGCCCGCTAGTGATTACGAGAAATCGTAGCCCCTGGATCAAATCATTTCTAACTTGACCTGTTCCTAACATCTGTGCATTCTAACATGCAGATATCCAACATGGTAGAGGAATGTGATTGGCAGGATGTTCTTGTAGAGCTTCAAGTCTGGACCCGGCTCGCGGAGCTAGCGCTGTCCCAGCCGAGACCACCAGCTTGTGATCCGAGTCACGGGCAAGGCACTGGAGTTCAACAACGGTGGAGTCAGGAGCAAGAAGATGGATGAGTAAGGAACTGTCTGTTGGTCTCCTTGTCTTTCTATGTGTCTGATGTCTGATGGTCCATATACAAATATGGTCCATATACAAATATTGAATGCCTCGGTGATCCATGGAGCATTCTATTTTCCCTCAGCTTCGCCTCGGGAAAATAGAATGTCCATGGATCACCTCGGGAGGCTAGTTTTACTACACCACGAGATAAAGCATTCAATATTTGTTTTATAACACTTCACCCACAGATTCTGCTTGGTTATAATATTTTTAAATTATTTAAATCTGAACACAGTTGAAATAAACTTCAATTTCAATACAAAATTGGTGGAAAATGTATTTCTCTCTTCCAAAGTACCCTTTTGCGAAATGTTTGAACCCAACTCTGTGGCGCGCTCTCTTGGAACAAAACGCGCTGCATGCAACGCGCACACCAGCATGCATTTGCACACAAATGCCGCGCCATGAAAATAGTACTTTTGTTTGCTAATGGTATAGTACTTTGGTTGCTACGGGTATAGTACTTTGGCCGTGCACAGAAAGATAGCAAAAATAGAAAGTATCATGTGACTCGCTCTCGGCCAATCAAGACACAGAATCTGCGGGTGAGGTGTTATACAGCGTGTTATTGGAGAGGCGCATGTGTTGTTGTTCATTGTGCAGTGGGCGGGGCCTAATGAATCAGTCTATTGCAAATGCAAAGTATATTTGAAGAGAAACAATTGAGGTGAAAGTTGCCTGGAGTTGAACATTTTATCAAGTTTTTGCGCAATTGAATGCCAAAAAGTTTCAGGTCAAAACTTTGCACGCGGTCTTGGATCATCGGAACTGGTAGGACTAGGCAATAGTCTATTCCACTTTGTGCTCTTTTTTATTCCCAGGAAAAACAGCCACTTGTGTTCAACTTTAACACCTCAATCCAAGTGTGAGTTTGAGTCTATAGTGTCAAGTCCGAGTCCAGACTCGCCAGACCATTATAGAACAAAGTGGACATTCACATACCAAATGTATTTGTTTCGCACACAGATTTTTTGTCAAGCAGTTTTCCTTTTTTTGGGGGTTGCATTGTTTTGGGGCAATAAATGTTAGTTTATTCTCGAGACTTCCTAATGTATTTGTGTTTTGAGTGGTGCTTCAGGTAACAACGAAGGACAGCTGAATAATTGCAGGATGTTTCATGTAGAATATGAATGTAAATAAAGAAGCAATGGAATGGAACTCTGTGTACAAAGTACCCCCCCCTCAAGGGTTACAAAAGAAGAGTTGGGAGAGACCACTGGAGGGACATTGGAACACACTGTAGACAGCGGCAGACATTCATGTGAAACGCTGTGGTTTTTGTGCACATTCAGAATAAAAGTAGTCGTGTGTACTCCACAACATACGTGCTTGAACCAATACGCACAAGTGGTGTATCCCTCCCACTAATTGCTTTTAAAAACAGTCACAAATTAAGTGCCATACATTCTGTGCACAGAGTTTCATAAACTGGCGTCTTCGAGGCAGTCCCTTAGTAGTTCATTCTGTTATGAATAGCTCATTTTCAATGAACATGTATACAACTTTTAAATACAACGCTTTGATTCTTGATGTTTTATCAAGGCACAAGATGATGGTGTACAATGAGATGCTGAGCTACTCCAGTCGCATCCTGGGCCAGAGCTTGATGTTCAACATGCAAGGAAAGAACGCCATCAGACGTGCTGCGTTGGATGCTTTCCTGAATGCAGCAAGGTAATTAGTATTATTTATCTTTAAGCTAACTTGGATCCTCGATCCTGATTGGTCGGTCCATGGCAACAACAGTGTGATATGAGGCTGTATTGCACGGTCCATATCACACCCTGCGTATTGCGCTCTTCAAAGATGCGAGCGACATTCCAGCTGCATGCGCTAAACCGCTAAAAGGTTTTGTTTTAAAGCGAGCTAGGTCCAACTTTACTGCGCATCAAGTTTGCTTGAAAATAAATTTGTTAATCACCCTCACCGCTCGTGGACACGGAAAATGTAGTGCGTCTGTGTCCCACATACCACTCCGGCCAATATGTGGGACACAGACACATTACATTATTCCGTGTTCCACTCCCCCTCGGGGGATAACTTATATATTTATTATTTTCTGGTAATGAAACCAGTGATTCCCTCAAAAACACCGACATTGTAAAACACAAGCCTGAGACAGCAAGAGAGTGAAGACATTGAGAAGAAAATTACAGTTTTAGAGGTGGAGGAAAACCCCAGAAGAATATTCTGGAAAAACCAATGGAATCCAGTACGGACTGAAAACCCAATCCACATGTGGACCAGGGCAAGAATCGAACCTGGACCATTGAGGTGGAAGGGGAGGAAGGAACCACTGCACCAACCAGCCTCACCAGGATGTTCACACTCACTGCCCAGAGGCCAGAAATGAATCCCTGCAAAATATCAGCTTACTAGATTTCAAGTGTTTGCTACAATTTGAACTTATATACCATATCCTCCGGCACAATGAGAAAAAAAGTCATATTTTGTCCTCTTTCTTGACGACACAGTAGTCTGGTACCTAATCCATAATACCATGAGGCTCATGTACATATTGTCAGTAGGGTTGCTACTTTATAAGAATTTGTGAATAAATATTTTGATGGTTTTGTTAATGCCGGGTATGGATACAAGACCAGAATGGCTCGGTCATTACTGCAGACAGATTGTTCTGTCTAGGGAATGGAAATTATTGGAGTAAATTTCTCTTGCTCTAGGACTGTAACGCGCTGCCTGAAATGCTGCGCGAAAACAAAAGTTTTTTACGTTTGTCACCCAACCAAAGACAGTATATATAAGGAACCAGAAGAAAACTCAAGAGAACTTCCAATTATATTGAACAAAATTTAATTAAGCAAATAAATCCCCAAAATAATAATATCAAAATTAATATATACAAATATTAATGGATTAAATCACATTAACACTGGTCTCGTCAGACCCTCAAATCACAAATAATACTTCCAAAAGTATGGTATTACTCTGTGCTACACGTCTCGTAGCTAAACAAAAAAATCACTAATACAATGTTATCCACGTGACAAAATTTTAACTCCTTAAACGCACTTTCAATAACTTCAAATTATATTATATCAATCGGCTAACTTTTCAATCAATCAATCAAATACTGATTGCTCTCAGGCAACAATTTCTTTACAATATCAAATCCGGGCTATATCTATAACAGAAAAATGATGGGCCCACCACTATTCACATGTACATGTACTCGTCTCGACGATAACCGGTGCACCACCCTAGCGCTGTGACTTCTACTTGTCCCTGGATTCCTGCCGTCTGTGATCGGTGTCCTCGGGAGTGGTCACGTACCGGCTGTACTGTTGCCGTCAACTGTGTGCGGCGTCAACCCCGTCTCATCTCGCCACCTCGGGTCTGATAATGAGCGGG
>NW_022145481.1:0-25000 GCF_000002235.5 Strongylocentrotus purpuratus
TGTTCATATTTTGATATTTCTTTAGTAAGTGAATTAGTAGTTATCTGCAATTTTGTTGTTTTGTTATTGTAAAGCACATTGTTAACTTCTCCAACGATGAAATGCGCTATAGAATCATAGGTTATAATTATTATTATTAAATGATCTACTTAGTTGTTATTGTATTTTAATATTGTAGTTTTAAGCAGGGGATGATCCTAGAAAAACCTCTGTGGTTTTTGATCCCCCCTGCAGGTTAATCTTTTATTAAAGGCCTTTATATTTGATTGTAATTTATATTGTCTTTTTATGAATCTGTAGAAATAAATAAAATTGAAAAATTGAATTGAATTGATATTCTTCTGCTGCTACAGCTCAAATTGTAATATTTCTTCTTTATGGTAGAATCTGTGGATTCGTCAAGCTACGGTTGGTTTCATAGCCGCCATCGCAAGATCTCTCAATATTGCTGATGTGCACTGCAACCTGACACCGCTCCTACTACCATTCCTTAAAAAACCCATCATACAGATTGATAAAGAGGTTTGTATTCATATATCTGTGATACAGTATTATGTGTAAAAAATGTTTTAAAATTGACAGTTATATTTTCTTTTTAAAGATGTGCATTATATTAGTTTACACCACTCCTACTATCATTCTCTTAGAAACTGACCATACAGGTTGAAAGAGAGCTTTGTTTCTTTAATCTGTTACATTATTGTCTCTGTTTAAAATTTTACAGTTGACATTATTTGTATTTTTTGGACATGGATTTGCATTGAAAGTGAAAAAATGTTTTGTATCTAATCAAATGTCTGCGAAAGGGTATTTTCTGCCAATAATGTTTCCCATCTTTTCTTTTTATTGTGCAGGCTATCATCATGAGCGTGCTGAAGTGCCCTGTATCTCGAGCCGTCTACGACTACATCCTCCGCTCCCCGATCATCATCGACTTCTTCGACAACCTGACGGACCGGCAGCTGATACGTAACCTGTGTGTTAGACCGGGTCATAAACCAGAGTACAACGAACTAGAGATTGGACAAATGGCGCAGGTATGAAGTACAGTCAAACCTGCTTTAGCGACCACCTGTCTACAAAGACCACAATTTTTTTTCCCCTTGAAAATGGTTTCTCATTGAAACATGTGCTAAAGGAACCTGTCTACAAAGACCACCTGTCCACAAAGACCACATATTTTGTTTCCCTTGAAAAATGGCTTCTCATTGAAACATGCACTGAAGGAACCTTCCTTTAAAGACCACTTTTTGTGTTTCCCTTGGGCGGTCACTATAGACAGGTTTTACTGTATTTGTGTGAAGGTGTTTGTTCTAAAAATGTTTGAAATCCATGGTATTTTTTGTTTGTGGAACGTCTTTCCTGTCTAATGTGATAATGTGAGGAAGAAAAATTTGACAAATATTAACTGAGAACTAGAAGGGCAATAACTGTATTTAAAAGAATACAAGGTCATGCCCTTCTGATCTTTGCCAGGTTCCCTTTTTCATTGCAGTGTTTGCTGTATTACTTTTTATCATTAAACAGTAAACATTTGTAAGAAGGAATGATAAATTTCAATTTGATTTGATCAGTGTGCAGGTTTACATGAAGAGACTAGACTTTTTTTTCCATTTTCAATATGCTGCTCTATGATGTTATTTTGAAATGGCATTGGTGTTTTTTAACTTTCCTAGATCATAATGAAGTAAAAGTTGAATATGAAAGATCCCGTCTCTATAATTTGCAATTTTTCACCTCCAGCTTCTGAGGAAACTGCAGTCACAGGGGATGACTGAAGAAGACGAAGATAAGCTCCTCTTTCTGAGAGAGATCATGTTGAAGCAGTCTAAGGCTAAGATTGGGTAAGTAAATTAAAGCCCATCTGTACTAGTTTGGCCAGGGGGATTAGACCTCCATGCAAGGTCACTAATAGGTGGTTACCTCATCAAATCAGCTCTCAATTAACAGAAGAAAAAGAGGATCATGGGGGACCAACCTGTTTGCTATATAGAGGGAGCAAGCAGCTATAAGTAGTGCAGTGGGGCTTTAAAGTCTATGCAGTCAAAACTGTTTATAAAGGCCATCCAAAGGAAACTCTAATCATTAACTTTCATTTCGGCCACCTCAAATGAATTTCAGCAGTTCAAATACGAAAGCAGTCAATTATTAAAGAATCCAATGTCGTTATTTGAGTAGTTGTTGTATGGATGAAAATGCTAGCATTGTTACACATGACCTCCATCTAAGTGACTTATATTTGTTTATCTTTCGTGATTGTACCCATAATGCATGTACAACCATTCATGGAAAATGATAGAGATATTATGCATAGACTCATTAAATAATATAATTGAGTTGGGTGGAGATTAATTTGATTGCATTGCATGGTATTACAAAGCATTGCATTGTTTTTTGTTGCATTGCTGTAGTGTGTTGCCTTGCTTTGCTTTTTTGTTTTGTTGCTTTGTGCTCTTTCTCAGACCACGCCTCCTCTCTATCCAACCCTTCTTACTATGGTATATGTATTTCTCTTAGGATGGGCGATCTATCGAACCAATCATCGTCACCCCACGACCCCTTCACCCCAGGTCAGGTCAACCTCAGCGTCTATCCAGCCATTCAGAAGAATCACGCTGACCTCATCAAGCCACCTGACCTCAGGTCAGAGGTCACAGACAAGGCTCAAACCAAGAAGTCCAAGAAGAAGCAGAGTGCAATAGATCCGGCAATGGTAAGAGTGAAAATTGCTAGCGCATAAAAGCATTATTATACAAATAATACACAACAGTGAAGACATTAGTAAGAACTACCTACACAAGGTAACACGTTTGAGGCTATAGCCGAGGATGTTTGGACGGTTTTGAAGGTACCGAGTGTGAGTAATTTTACTAATGCTCGAACAAAATGATGTGTATTATTTGTTTTATAAGATTATGTTTTATTTGTTTTTATAAAATGATGTTTTACAACATGATTTTACTGATGACCGGTCATTAGCATTTGATAACTATGTGTTAGGCAAAATAAATGTCTGGTCACATGTACGCTTTCAACCAATCATTTGATTAGGATCCACGTCATCATCTTATAAATCATAATGAGATATGCGCTATGAAGGAATGGCATATTATTTGAGGATTCATTTATTTACACTCCATGTTGAAAATAAAAATCATTTACAATAGTGGCAATGAGAGATGCCACCATTGTAAATGACCATTGCAAGTCCACCTAGTGAATAGATCCTCATATTTGATATGCTGTCTCCTTCTGCTTTTCTTTAACTTTAAATTTTCATTTAAAATCCTATTTTCCGTGTATGCTCCGCTAAGTGTATGTCATATAAACTGGATATGTCTTTTCTGTTTGATCTTAAAAGGGATCTACCGCTATATGCATTATCAAGCACACCCTGGGGCCCATTTCACAAAACTGCTCATCAGTGACAAATGACAGTTTTTTTGTTATAAGTGAAATCCTTGCTTTTGATTGGTCATCAGCAGAGTTTTCACTAATTTTTGTCATTTGTAATTGATATAAGGCTTTGTGAAAGAGGTCCCGCAATCTGATGAATCTGTCAGTCTGTGATTCTCTAGGTATTCTTCTTGAGAACCGCATATCTGCAGGTTCAATTATGATCTCCATTGATTAATTCTAGTACCCTTACAAGCTTATATTAATACACTATCTATTTCTGATCATTGTCAACACTGTTTTGCATATTCCATCTTCTCATCCTTTCATTTCAACAAAATTTGTCGCAGAACGAGGAATGGAGGAGTATGTTTGGTACAGCCGCCGACACAAAACCAATCAAGGCCTCCCAACAGCAAACATCCATCAACACCCCACCCCTCCACCCCTCAGGGGGTGACCTGCCTCCCCCTCACGCCCCCGTCCAGCGCTCCGCCTCCAAGGCCGCCCCGCAGAAACCCCCCGGAGGCCAGGATCAGACACCCCCCTCCTCCATCCAGGTACAGCCCCAGGCTCAAGGGCAACTCAAGCAACAGCAGCAAACAGCTCAGCAACAGGCGCAACAAGGGGTGGACGCAAAGGCAGCGACTCAGAGGCAGAGTCCGACAAAGCAACAGCAAGGAAGTGGCAAGCAGGTACTCTTTCTCTCTGTCCTGCATTTTTCTTTAAAACATTATCTCCTTGTGTTTTCTGTTGTCTTTCTAAGAACCTGTTAAACACCATTTTAAGAAACTAGAGATATTACATCGATATGCATCGATAGGGCTCTGCATTGATTGGGCTCTGTTGCATGAAACTTAGGATTGATGCTACTTTGCCGTTCATCATCATCAAATTCACATTTATTCGGCAAAAGATAAAAACATCAAAATGAAATCATTACAAATGAAATCATCATAAATACCGGGATTGCTAAAATAAGTTAAAAACTTGTAAACAAGCAACCCCAAACATAAAAACATACAGATACTATACAATACAATACGATGAAAAACGATACAATACAATACAATACAATAATAATAATGTTACATGCTAACAAAATATATGAATCAATTATGTATTTCAATATATCAATAAGTGGCAAGTATTGTTCTTTTCAGTTTAAGTTTAAATGCGTTGTGGTTCCATTTGTGAGGACCTTGATATCTAATTGATAAAGCAGAATTGATAAGCAGAAGGTAATGTAGCCTAAATAAATGATTCAATAATAGAGTTAAAAAGATCTATTTCACAATCTACTTTAGCACCCAAAATCAGTTTTTTTAACCAGGCCCTATTGCATACAACCCGTTAAGTGTAACTTTTATGGAAACCTTGATTTGATTGGCTGTTGGGTGTCGATGGCAAAGTTACCATTAGCGCCAAGTTGTATGCAATAGGGCCTGGTTAAAAAAATGATTTTGGGTGCTAAAGTAGATTGTGAAATAGATCTTTTTAACCCTATCATTGAATCATTTATTTAGGCTACATTACCTTCTGCTTGCTCTGTTTCTTCAAACTTTGACAGATTTTCATCATACCTGTAGATAGCTAATACAGTACATTATGGTAGAATGGGATCGTACCTAAAATAAGGAGTAAATTGGCCTAAGTTTCTGTCCATCACACTGTGTAACCGTTGGTGCTCTAACATTATAACTCTGGTCTTAGCCAAGCGGCCAAATATTTAACTCGCTAGCATATATCAGGTACCCATTCACACCTGGATGGAGAGTGGCAAACATGGATTGATGTCTTGCCAAAGGACGTTATTGCCGGGCTTGGATTTGAACCCTCGACCCCTTCATAGATAATATAATAATAATATAATAATCTAATAGTCCACTCCAAATTTTATTAAACCGAAACGGAAATTCTTTTTGCCCAATTGATCGTGAGCCCGGCAGCCACTGAGCAGCGCCAGACCGACGTTGGTCTATCCCTTATTGTTGAACGCCAAACAAGGTAGCAACAACTCCCATCTTTTAACGTCTTTTGGTATGACGCGGCTGGGGTTCGAACCCACGACCTCCCGGTTGTGAGGCGGACGCTCTACTGACTGAGCCAACACTCCGGTGATAGCCAATTGAATGAACCACTAAACCATGACATCTCCGCATTGGTGTTGTGGTCTAGTGGATAAGTCACCCGACCCCAGCTCACAGGATACGGGGTTCAAGTCCCGCCACAGCACTAATGTCCTTTAGCAAGACGTTAATCCACATTTGCCACTCACCACCCAAGTGATAGTTGAATGAGCAAGTGTGCGCTTGTGAAATGGCGACTGGCCGGAATCCTTCCCAGGGAGTGGAGAATGTGCATACATTGTGTGCGGGTAAGCCTGAATCCGATGACCTGGGTAATAATATATCTGTAAAACCCTTTGAGAGGGTCTGCGGTCCTGAAATGCACTATAAAAGAACAAACTATTATTATTATTATTGAACCGTGACGTTTGCTTCAGGTATCCCCAACTCAGACGGATGCAGCACAGGGAGGGGGCAAGGGACAGATAAACAAGGGTCTCATGGCCAACGAACCGATCCGTATGTCACAGCTCCAAGCCGCAGCCGAGGGAATACCCGTCAAAAAGCCTGTTCAGGAGTCTAAACCAGTAGCATCACACAGTGAGTACATTACCTTACATTTCGATATTCACATTTCAGAAACATACATTTGGTTTAAAAATCATTCAAAAGCCTGTTCAGGAGCCTAAGCCAGTAGCATCACACAATGAGTGATTTCAAGTTGGGTGTTATTGTCATTGTTTGTGTTTAGAGCAGTCAAGACGTCGTAAATCGTGCTAAAAATTTGCTGATGAAATTAAGAGCCCGATACTGATATCAATATCGATAGATACATTTTTGAGGGCTTGCAATCCCTAATAGTGGCTGTAAGAGTTACATATTTGACTTTCCCAATTGGAATATCAACTCAGAAGTAGAAAATTCAAGAGGAATCAATGTTTTCATCATATCCCTTGCATTAGTTGCAGTTGTGTTTATGTGTTGCACAATGTGTTTACATCCCCATAATATTCATATGAATTTTGTGAGGCACATCCATGTTGTAAGTTAGAAACTGTGTGTCCTTGCTTCCACCAACAATCTCTGGTCATATGATATATCAAAGAGAAATAGAAAGTATTTCCTGACTCTTGATCATGAATATTCAAATTATAATTCAGTCCAAGATCATGAATAATCAAATTATCATTCAGTCCAAGATCATGAATATTCAAATTATCATTCTGTCCAAGGTCATGAATAATCAAATTATCATTCAGTCCAAGATCATGAATATTCAAATTATCATTCAGTCCAAGATCATGAATATTTAAATTATCATTCAGTCCAAGATCATGAATATTCAAATTATCATTCAGTCCAAGATCATGAATATTCAAATTATCATTCAGTCCAAGATCATGAATAATCAAATTATCATTCAGTCCAAGATCATGAATATTCAAACTATCATTCAGTCCAAGATCATGAATATTCAAATTATCATTCAGTCCAAGATCATGAATATTCAAATTATCATTCATTTCAAATTATCATTCAGTCCAAGTCTCTTCTTGTCATCTGAACCTACGAAGCCTCGTCACTCGGAAGCGAGATCAGTATGCCATGGACATCATGCGGAAGATGCTCATCCACGACACCACCTTCAATGCGAAGGCTCCGCAGTCGAATTGGAAACCAAGAGGACTGTTGATAGCTCATCTTCATGAACACAAAGGTGCTGTCAATAGGTAAGATTTAAAGCCCCACTGTATTACTTGTAGCTACTTGCGCCCTCTATATAACAAACAGTGCATAATCAGTGACTATTGGTCCCCCATCCTCTTTTTCTTATGTTAAGTGAGAGCTGAGTAGATGAGATAGCCACCTCAATGTCATTGACCATGCTGTGTGGTCTAATCCCTCTATGCCAAACTAGTGCAGAGGGTCTTTAATAGAAAAAATTATTGGGGAGAAATATTTTATTTAATGGTATTGTAATGAGATAAAGCAAAAACTATTTTCAATTCAATTTCAATTGATTGTTGGTTTTATCATTAACAAAAATACAAAATTCAGAAGACTATAAACATTGTCATTTTCACAGTAAAATACAACAAGTTGAAACAAGCTAATGTACATGTTCATTGATATAGTTCAATATTAACTAAAATAGAATGTGTCACTATGCATTACTTATAGTATAGGGACTATAATATTGAATTAGATTAGCTAGATAAAATGTGTTCGAGATTGATAAACTGACCACATCAGCCCAAATTCATGATGAAGGTATACGTGTAAAGCATTTTTATAAATCATGGTTTGAACTTCCACTGTGGACGAAAGAACTATCTATCTATCTATTTATCTGTCTATCTGTCTGTCTGTCTGTCTGTCTATCTATCCATATATCAGTCTGTTTGTTCGTCATTGTATCTGTCTGTCTGTCTGTCTATATATCCATATATCAGTCTGTTTGTTCGTCTCTGTATCTGTCTGACTGTCTGTCAATCTATCTATATATCTATCCATATATCAGTCTGTTTGTTCGTCATTGTATCTGTCTGTCTGTCTGTCTATATATCCATATATCAGTCTGTTTGTTCGTCTCTGTATCTGTCTGTCTGTCTGTCAATCTATCTATATATCTATCCATGTATCAGTCTGTTTGTTCGTCTCTGTATCTGTCTGTCTGTCTGTCAATCTATCTATATATCCCTCCATCTGTCTGTGTGTTTGTCTCTGTATCTGTCTGTCTATCTATCTTTATGTCTATCTATCTATCTATCCCTCCATCTGTCTGTTTGTTTGTCTCTGTATCTGTCTGTCTATCTATCTTTGTGTCTATCTATCTATCTATCCCTCCATCTGTCTGTTTGTTTGTCTCTGTATCTGTCTGTCTATCTATCTTTGTGTTGATCTGCTTATCTATCTATCTATCATGAGCTAGTAATAAAATGGATGACATTCTTAAAAGGAAGTGGAAAAAGAAAGTGACAAATTAAACTATGTGCATGTAACTGGTTTATGTTCCAGATTACAAGTCAGCTACGATCACACACTCTTCTCGACGTGTTCTGACGACGGCACGGTGAAGGTATGGGACTGCACGAAGCTCATCGGCAAGGCCAACACTAACAAGTCAAGACAGACGTACAACAGACAACCAGGCAAGATCAAGACGTTGACCTTCTGTCAGTCGTCGCACAGTATCGCTTCCGGGTCAGATGACGGCTCCATACACGTCAATAGGTAATCACTGCTTCTGGATTTGTAGATGTTGTTTGTATTGCTCCAATTTAACATTGTCTTCTTTGTAACTCTGTTATTTCTGGACGATAGTTTGATGATATACAAATATTGTGATGTTGTGGAGGAAAAAAGGGTACCGTATTCAATATTGACCCTTGTCATGACATGATGTTTTGCTTTTGAAAGGTATTTAAATGATATTGATCTTGATATACAAGCTATTTTTAGAAACACTAATGAAATAAACTGTCATGAACCATTGTTCAGTATTGGACCTGTAACTATTTTGACCGATGATTATTATTCTTACATTTATCTTCACAGTATTATAATAAAACATTTTCCAGTATTACTTACTTCAGTTTACCATTGATAAACATTTATCTGTTAATTATTGGTTATAGGAACAATATATTCTCACAACTTGCACTGACATCTTGTTTATGGAGGGGGGGGGGGGATTGAGTTTGTTCATTTACATGGGCACTCATTCAAATTATTTTCTTCAATTTGCATCAATTTATGTTTGGATGCACATATATCTTTGCATTCATATGATACGATTTCTGCAACCTAATGTATTTTTGCCTTACATTTTGTCTTACAGAATAGAAGCGAGTCCACCTAGACTAGCTCCTCTGGACAAACGACAGCTGAATGTAAGCGAGGAGGGTGTACCAGTAGACCTGGCCCACTTTGATACAGGTCCACAATCAATCCTGGTCTATGCTACATCGCAGGGCTATCTCGTGGGCTGGGATCTGAGATCCCCTACCGAGGCCTTCCGGTTACGCAACCAGCAGAGACATGGTAAGATACTAAATTCTTCTTTTTTAAAGATTTATATTAAAAAAAGGATACTAAATTCTTCTTCAGACTCTTATTGATGATAACATGTGTGAAAGAGATATACAGTTCCGCCTGCGATCAACGTCACAGTGGATCGCGCGCATACGCGTGCACTTGCGCGCGAACGCGATTGATCGCGATCAGCTTTGTGCGTGGAAAACATTGCTAAAATGTAATGCAGTCTTTCCGTATGAAATGTCGCCCTCTGTTGGCGATAGTTTGCTTTTTTATTTTTGTCAGTTATTGTTGCTACTTACGCATAATGTTGCGGCGGGAATCTCAAAGTGAAATCTAATCGGCGGGGAAAAAATATATTAGACGTTCATTTTTTGACTAAATTGAAGGCGGATGACTTTTGAATTCGCTAAACCAAAATTTAATCGGTAGACTTGTTATCTAATGAGACGCAATATTTATCTATTTTTTCAAAAGACGATTTAAGTTGCGGCGGGAACCTCAAAGTGATAACTAATCGGCGGTGAAAAAATATATTAGACGTTATCTTTCAATTTCGATTGAATTTAAGGCGGTTCCTTTTTTAATTCGCTAAACCAAAATTAAAATCTTATCAGACGCAATACTATTTTTCAAAAGACGATTTAAGTTTCGGCGGGAAACTAATCGGCGGACAAAATGTAATAGACGTTATCTTTCTATTTTTATTAAATTGAAGGCGATCCTTTTCAAAATATCTAAACCAAAATGAAATCGGCGAACTTATTTTCTTTTATGACGCAATATTTGCCTCTTTTTCCAAAAAACGATTCAAAGTTGCGGCGGGTCTTTTGGGGGAATTTTAAAGTGAAAACTATTCACGTGACAGTTGATCGCGCGCATATGCGTGCACTTGCGATAGCAATCACTTTAATGCATGGAATTGCTAAATTGAATGCGGCACTTAAGTGAATACTAGGTTATCTTTCTTTAGGCTAGTTGATTAAATTGAAGGTGGATCCTTTTCGAACTCTCTCTGAAACCACAATTAAATTGGTGGACTTGTTATCTTATCAGACGCAATACCTTTCTATTTTTCATAAGATGATTTAAGTTGCGGCGGGAATATGAAAGTGAAAACTAGTCGGTTACGAAAAAATATGTTAGACAATATCACTCTATTTTTTATTAAATTGAAGGCGGAACCTTTTCGAACTCTCTAAACCAAAATCGAATCGGCTGACTTGTTATCTTTTATGCCGCATTTTTTTGTCTCTTATTTTTTGGAAAAAAGATTCAAGTTGCGGTGGGTCTTTTGGGGAATTTTAAAGTGAAAACTATTCACGTGGCAGTTGATCGCGCGCATATGCGTGCACTTGCGATCGCAATCGATCGCAATCACTAACTTTAATGCATGGAAAACATTGCTAAAATTGAATGCGACAGTTTAGTGAAATCTATGTTATCTTTCTTTAGGCATATTGATTAAATTGTAAGTGGATCCTTTTTGAATTCGCTAAACCAAATTAATCGGTAGACTTGCTATCTTATAAAACGCAATATTTATCTATTTTTCAAAAGACGATTTAAGTTGCGGGGGAACCTCAAAGTGATAACTAATCGGCGGAGAAAAAATATATTAGACGCTATCTCTTTTTCAAAAAATGATTTAAGTTGCGGCAGGTCTTTTAATTTTTAAAGTGAAATATATTCACCTCACAGTTGACTGCGCGCACTTCCGAACACAATCGATCGCAATCACTTTAATGCATGAAAACATTGCTAAAATTGAATGCGACAGTTTAGTGAAAACTATGTTATCTTTCTTTAGGCATGTTGATTAAATTGAAGGTGGATCCTTTTCAAACTCTCTAAACCAAAATCAAATTGGCGGACTTAATATCTTATATGACGCAATATTTTCTCTTTTTCAAAAAATGATTTAAGTTGCGGCGGGTCTTTTGGGGGGACTTTTAAAGTGAAATATATTCACATCACAGTTGATCGCGCGCATATGCGTGCACTTGCGAACGCAATTGATCGTAATCACTTTAATGCATGAAAACATTGCTAAAATTGAATGCGACAGTTAAGTAAAAACTATGTTATCCTACTTTATGCCTATTGATTGAATTGAAGGTGGGTCAAAAAATTGTATTTCTATACCCCCCATTCACATGAAATACTAGTAGCGGATCTGTATCTTACCGCGTAGCGCGGAAGCTCGGACGTTTCATTAAAGAAAGAAGACGATTCGTTGTACCATTCTCGACTCTTAATCCTTGTCTAGATTCAATTTCTTTTGACGTTTCATTAAATTATTAAAGAAAGAAGACGATTCGTTGTACCATTCTCGACTCTTAATCCTTGTCTAGATTCAATTTCTTTTGACGTTTCATTAAATTATTAAAGAAAGAAGACGATTCGTTGTACCATTCTCGACTCTTAATCCTTGTCTGAATTCAGTTCCCCCACCCCCCCCCCCTTCCCGCGCAAAGCGCGGAAGCTTTGATATTTCATTAAATTATAAGAGAAAGAATGCGATTCGTTGTACCGTTTTCGACTCTTAATCCTTGTTTGAATCAAGTTCCAATTCCTCCGCGCATAGCGCGGAAACTCCGACGTTTCATTAATTTATGAAAGAAAGAAGACGTTTCGTTGTACCATTCTGGATTCTTTATCTTTGACTGAATTCAGTTTCTTCCTCCCCCCCCTTCTTGCGCGAAGCGCGGAAGCTTTGACGTTTCATTAAATTATAAGAGAAAGAAGGTGATTCGTTGTACAGTTTTCGACTCTTAATCCTTGTCTAAATTCAGTTTACTTTGGCGTTTCATTAAATTATTAAAGAAAGAAGACGTTTCGTTGTATCATTCTGGATTCTTTATCCTTGACTGAATTCAGTTTCTTCCTCTCCTCCCCCCCCCTTCCTGCGCAAAGCGCGGAAGCTTTGACGTTTCATTAAATTATAAGAGAAAGAAGGCGATTCGTTGTACAGTTTTCTACTCTCAATCCTTGTCTAAATTCAGTTTACTTTGGCGTTTCATTAAATTATTAAAGAAATAAGACGTTTCGTTGTACCATTCTGGACTGTTAATTCTTAACTGAATTCAGTTCCCCTCCCCCCCCCCCCCATCCCGCGTGAAGCGCGGAAGCTTTGTCGTTTCATTACATTATTAGAGAAAGAAGGCGATTCGTTGTACCATTCTCGACTCTTAATCCTTGTTTGAATCAAGTTCCAATACCTCCGTGCATAGCGTGGAAACTCTGACGTTTCATTAAATTATTAAAGAAAGAAAACGTTTCGTTGTACCATTCTCGACTCTTTATCCTTGATTGAATTCAGTTCTCCCCCCCCCCTTCCCGCGCGAAGCGTGGAAGCTTTTGCGTTTCATTAAATTATTAGAGAAAGAAGACGATTCGTTGTACCGTTCTCGAATCTTTATCCTTGTCTAAATTCAGTTTCTGTTGACGTTTCATTAAATTATTAAGGAAAGAAGACGATTCGTTGTACCATTCTCGACTCTTAATCCTTGACTGAATTTAGTCCCCCCCCCCCCCTTCCCGCACAAAGCGCGGAAGCTTTGATGTTTCGTTCAATAAAGAAGGCGATTCGTTGTACCGTTTTCGACTCTTAATCCTTGTATGAATCAAGTTCCAATTCCTCCGCGCATAGCACGGAAACTCTGACGTTTCATTCAATTATTAAAGAAAGAAGACGTTTCGTTGTACCATTCTCGACCCTTACTCCATGTCTTAATTCAGTTCCTCCCCCCCCCCCGTTCCCGCGCGAAACGCGGAAGCTTTGACGTTTCATTAAATTATTAGAGAAAGAAGACGATTCGTTGTACCGTTCTCGACTCTTAATCCTTTTTCTTCTTACGTCCTCTTCCTTTCTTCTTTCTCTCTCTCTCTCTCTCTCTCTCTCTCTTTTTTTTTGGGGGGGGGGGGCGGGCGACCGCCCCCACCGCCACACACCCCCATGGCTACGCGCCTGTATCCTCTCTGTTTCTTATTCCTACTCTCTACTTCTTTTTTTGCACTTTTGCGCTTCGCGCTTAACATTTAGCTTTTAGATTGAATAAATTGAATAAATTCATCAATTCCTGATGAAGCCGTATGAGCGAGAATTCAATTTATTCTTGTCTCAAATACGGTTGTCTCATTTGCGTATGTATCATGAAAATGAGATAGCAAAATGTGTATATTGATGGTCATCTTGCGAGTAATAACCGTTAACTACTCTCATCGGGCTCTCATTAATTTTTCTCTTTATTTTTTTTTTGATGGTAATGTACAGGCCACCCCCACCTGAAATATTGGGGGGGGGGGGGGATGTATCCCCCCACCCCCACCCCCCCCCCCCCGGGATCGACACCCATGCCCTATTTTGTATTAAATTGAAGGTGGATCCTTTTCGAACTCTCTAAACCAAAATCGAATGGGCGGACTTATTATCTTTTATGACGCAATATTTGTCTCTTTTTCAAAAAATGATTTAAGTTGCGGCGGGTCTTTTGGGGGGACTTTTAAAGTAGAATATATATATATTCACGTCACAGTAAGTTGATCGCGTGCATATGCGTGCACTTGCGAACGCAATCGATCGCAATCACTTTAATGCATGAAAACATTGCTAAAATTGAATGCGACAGTTTAGTGAAAACTATGTTATCTTTCTTTAGGCTAGTTGATTAAATTGAAGGTGGATCCTTTTCGAACTCTCTAAACCAAAATCAAATTGGCGGACTTGTTATCTTTTATGACGCAATATTTTCTATTTTTTAAAAGATGATTTAAGTTGCGGCGGGAATCTCAAAGTAAAAACTAATCGGTGGCGAAAAAATATATTTTTTCAAAAATTTATTTAGAGTTGCGGCGGGTCTTTTGGGGGGACTTTTAAAGTGAAATATATTCACATCACAGTTGATCGCGCGCATATGCGTGCACTTGCGAACGCAATCGATCGCAATCACTTTAATGCATGAAAACATTGCTAAAATTGAATGCGACAGTTTAGTGAAAACTATGTTATCCTACTTTATGCCTATTGATTGAATTGAAGGTGGGTCAAAAATGTGTATGCCTATACCCCCCCCCCCCCCCATTCACCGTAAATCCTAGTACTAGTAGCGGATCTGTATCTTACCCCTATACTGATATTTTCAAGCTCTCTTCATTTCCCAGGTTCCTCATATGATCTACATGAAGGCCTACTAGGTTTTTTTTTTTTAATTGACACTTTTTATTGATAATAATTCAAAACTTCTAAAGCCTAGTGCCCATCACTGTGCGATCTGAGCTTATTATTTATCCGATTTTTCTCAAACCTTCACTAATGTGCTTCTTTGATTTTTCTCCATTTGTACGTCCAAGCAATCTGCTTTATAAAAGGTTAATTCTCCTTTAATGATAATTCAGTGTAGGCCGCCTACATGTGACGCCTGACAGAGTTGTTGTACCTGGATATTTCTACATCATAGTCGAGTGACCAATATGCTAATTTGAGATTCACATAGATGTATGTCTAGGGCAAGGAGTTTTCTTATTATTTCCTTTGTCCGATTTAATAGTTCAAACTTTCAACTATATATTTCTTTGATTTTTCTGTTTTTCGCACAATTACAATTGTTACTCGGGTTGGGTTTCCCTTGCATTTATGTAGCTAGTGTATTAAAACCAGAATTGGATCATTTACGTAAAACACACGTATATATACACATCTCAATTTATATCAAGATTACACCTAATTACGTATGCACAGTTTGCTTTTCTAGTATCGCATGCATATCATGCGCTCATGCCGGACATAATTACACACACAAGTACCCAGAACACTTATAACACACGCGCTACATACACATACATACAGCATACGTATGTGTATAAATCACATTTGCACACATACTAGACGCGCATAAGTACATAGTCGCACTGAGGTCAATGCATAGTCGGTCGTCAGTGCGCTATGCACACAAAATAGAGCACGATGAGTAATGTTATGAGAATGAGGTCGCCTTTTCAGAGAGGTCAGGTCGTAGTCTATTTAAATGACGCGTTCGAGCTATATATTTCTGATATTTAGACAGGGTGGCTAATTTCCCTGATAGTGGTGGTTCCATGAGGCCCTGATTGGTAACAATAATATTCGATATCAATTATGAATATAAACTCGTAACAGCAAAAACTCAAAATACAGAACAAAATAAATATAGACCCGAGACCTGTAAAAATACTTTGGAGTTTGGTATCCTCGTATTTGAATATAATTTTTTGGGAAAGGAAATATTGTTGCGTGTTTCTCAAATCTTAATATAGATCCTATTATTATAATATACATGAATTTAAACTAGACCGTAATTATTTTTTGTAATCCGATGAAAAGTAATCATGAGTATTTTTAGACTATCAACAAAAGCTACAAGTAGGCCTATAGCCTAGGCCTGTAGATCATAGCGATAGATCTTTAGTTTTGGAAGCTCTTATACAAAGTATAGAGAGACGATTTTGACTGCACACTTGGGGTACCAAATTTATTTAGGCCTACATAGAGTATTATCACAAGGTAGTATTGCCACTCAAATCACAATTAAATTGACTATAATAGCAATTGATATATAGGCCTACATGTACGAAGTATAAATAGACCTACAAATATCTTAAATAATAAGGCCCCTGAAACTCCGAGTCGATTGCGAGTTTCCCGTCACACCTTTTCAGCTCATAATGAGGCAACTATTTCATTATTCACTATTCATTATTTGCAAATTCTTTGTGTAGAACTTTTTACGTACCCTTTATTCAATTTTGTTGGTTCAACTTGTGTACTTCCTGTTTGTTAAATAACTTCATGCATGTATTAACATCTTATTAATGCACATTGTTAGTATTATCTTATTGTGGTAATTTGTATTGATATTAATACAAACATTAACAACAAAAAAACAAAAACCCACGTATACAAGCTATATAATAGAAGAGTACTTTTAATAGTAACATGTGTAAAAAACCTTTCTAATTCTACACTGTAACATGTCACTTCCAAGATATACATGATGCACAACATACATACATATGACTTACTTAAAACATAAACATAAATTGCGCTGTTTTAAATGTTTGATTTGATTTTTCCAATTTCTTTATCCTTTACTGACCTCAAATTTTGTTATTTTGGGGCTTATGTTTTAGAAGTAAATATCATTGTAAGGTTTATTAGTGCATGATGAAGTCATTGAACAATGATACATGGTATCGATATGTAATCGATCTCAAAACAAAAATTAGAAAATGTTAAGTAAAACAATAGCCCACAAATTTTAAGAAGATGTAGTTCTGTTGTGTTTGAGTTGAGACAATTCAGAATGTGTCTCCCAGTTGAGGAGGTCGCGAAACTGTACTAAGGAATCACGACTTGTATTGCTGCAGTTGTTACCAGACCTTTTAATATCAATTATATTTATCGCACATTTGGTCAAACTGTTATTTAAAAAAATATAAATTCCAAGTACGGTCCTGGGGAACATTATTTGCTTTGTTCCTGTGTTTTAAGTTCACATTCTTCACCAAATTTAAAAACCACTACAAGTCAAGAGCATAGCCGCGGGTGGGGGCAGTCGACCCCCCCCCCCCCCACAACAAAAAAGAGAGAGAGAAGAGGAAAAAAAAGGGAGAGGACGTTGGAAGAAAAAGGAGCATACAAAGACAAGAGTTGAGAACGGTACAACGAATCGTCTTCTTTCTCTACTAATTTATTTAATGAAACGTCAAAGCTTCCACGCTTCGCGCAGGAGGGGGGGGGGGGGGAACTGAATCCAGACAAGGATTAAGAGTCGAGAACAAATCGTCTTTTTTCTCTGATACATTTAATGAAACGTCAAGCTTTCGCGCAAAACAATGGATTCTGAGTGGGGCATTCTGGCTGCATTCCGAATGCCAATTGCATAAATCCGTGACGCCTCAGGTCAAAGGTTACCTGACAAAGTAATTAACTATTGGGTCTAAACAATTAAAAGATATCGTATTGCCTAAAACATGGGTCGATCAAGGGGCGGATCTAGCTTTTTGCCAGGTGGGGGGGGGGGGGGGGTGATTAAAAAAAACTCCAAAAATCGTGCCGTTTTACTGTTTTTTTTTCTGAGTGGGGCATCCTAGCAACATTCCGAATGCCAATTGTATAAATCCGTGACGTAATTAACTATTAGGCCTAAAAAATAAAAAGATGTTGTGCCTTAGGTGCTAAAACAGGGGTCGGTCGGAAATCTTTTTTTTTTCTTTCCTTTTTTTTTTATCGCCCTTTTTGGGCTGATATTTTTCAGTTTTGTATGTTGTTTTTTTTTGTTTCTTTTTTTGTTCTCGCCCTCTTTGGGTTGCTAATTTTCAGTTTTAAATATTTTAATGCTTTAAAACATGTGTTTCAGCGACATCATTCCATTCATATCTTTTCACCTTATACTAATCCATGGTTTACAATGTTGTGTTGAGACAACACTCTCTGCTTCCCAAGCTGACGAAGTTGTTTTCAACTACCTGTAAAACTTGTTAGCAATGTGAAGATTGTTGACAAATTGTACAGGTGGTCCCGGGCAAAAAGTGGTCTCTTTACTAACCAAAGAAGGGACCGAAACTGACACAGGAAAAGACAGCCAGACAGTTTTGCATGCAAGAGGTTCAAATCATAGCCTATCACAAAATTTATATCTAAACTGGCCCAATTCATAAAATATGCTCTTCATTCCTGTTTCAGTCCTGGGGATTGTTCCAAGTGTATGTTTGTATCCGTTTTTTGAGTTTGAAATGAGTCAAATCTGACCCCAAAAAATTTAACAATTCATATACATTCATATACTGTATCTCCATGTTTTAATCCGAGTTGTACAATATACAAAGTTACACACCAACTTACACTTTCTGGAAAACTTTAATAAAGAAACAATATTTGAATAAATAAACACAAATACATGTGTGTTTTCTTGCACACATGATTTCATCCACTTCTGCTACACACCGAATTGTACTTGTTTATGAAAGCACCAACATCTCTGGAAGTATAATTTTAGAAATGAGTCTTCCTGTACACATTCTAGTTTTTACTGTCTATACTAATGTCTGAATCAGGCGCGTACGCAAGGGGGTGGGGGTGGGGGTCGGACCCCCTCAATCTTTTTCTTTTTATAAAAGAAAGAAATAATAATAATTATAAAAAACTTGTGCTAAAGGGTGACCAAAAAAGGTGACCCCCCCCCCCGCTTATTCAGCGGCTGGCTGAGTCAAATCTTGGACTCCCCCCCCCCCCCCAACAAAAAAGTGCTCCCCCTCTTCATTATATGGCTCTTCCTTTATGTTTAAAAACTTTTTATTAAGCATTACTTCTCACGTCGGATATAATTATTTGACAAAATTATGCAAGGAATAGATCGCATACGATCCCATCTGATTGCAGCTGATCGCAGTTGATCGCAGACAATGCCTGTGTGTTCTGGTAACATTGAGGCTTGTGGATAGTTCTCAATGTTGTAGGGTAAGTTTGAAGAAGAAAAAAAAACAGAACCCTAACGTTTGAGATTTGGGGAGACATTATGGGGATGTATGAGAAGTATCTGTTATGGGTGGAGATTCCTTTTCGAAAGGTTTACAAACGTGTATAGTCGGGGGCTAGGTTAAGCCTCTCCAATGTATAGTTTAAATAAAACGACTATCGATCGATCTTTCCGTATTGTAGCTTTGTGCTTAAATTTCATTGGCATTTATATTCCCTTTTAAAGATTTATATAATTTGACGAGACCCCTTCTCCCCCATTATGATGTAACTCCAAATTGTAATTTTTTTTTAGAAAGTACACCTAGTTTATATGGTAGAAATGTCATTTTGTCATGAAAAATACTCCAGGTAAGATGTATTCCGGCACCTAGCTGCATACTCGGGGGGGGGGGGGGGGGGGGGGTCACAGAAGGGGGAGGGTGCACATTCTGAACCCCTCCATTCATTGTCTTAATGATTTGGACTGAAAATCATGACTATCACCTGGATCCACATCTCAATTTATGTGTCACTTAGTTATTGACAGACTCTTAGCCTGCATCATTTCCGATCACACATGTCCTACACAACATACTGCCCCATCCCAAAATTATTCTTGATTTTATTGGTGGTGGTGGGGGGGGGGGGGGGGGTGGGCATTTCAAGCGAGGGAGGGGGTAGGGCGAAAGTTCTGAACCACACCATGCACGAACATAATTATTTAAGACGGCAAATTATGTCTGTCACTTGGTACAGGTCTTATTTTATATAGTATTTGACCTATATCCTGATTTGACTCTGAGAACACATTATTATCATAGCAACATGAACTAAGCAATATATATCATTAAAGTATGATGAAAATGCATCATCTGACATCACACTTCCTATCAAAATATTCATCTGCTTGGTGATAGCATCTTCTCGCGATATATTCTATTTTTCACGGCACTATGTTACCGTTGCTAAGGAGAAGGCCCTTAGCAACCAAATTTGCTATTTTGGCTCACAACAAAGTGTCAACTTTAGAGCGCTATAACTTTTTAGTTACAAAAGCAATAGACTTAAAATTTGGATATGATATTAACCATCTGGTTTCTGAGCATTTTATCAGCAACTTCCAAGTCAGTCAAACCACGATCGATAATGTAGAAAACTCTCCATTAGAGAAAAATCAGTGAAATTATTGTCTCATTTTTAATTTGGGCTTTAGCACTTTGATAAAGTCATTATCATTAAGTACACCAACGGAAAGAAAGAAATAAATGAAAAAAATGAATGCCAATATCACAATACAGCGTTTGAGCAATATAAATAGAGACAGATCGCGGGAGAGAGCGAAGCGAAAACTATTAAATATCGCTGATGTTACCGGCTATACAAAAAGTAAGCCAAAGGAAAGAAAGAAATGAATGAAGAAAATGAAGGGGCCCGGCCCCGTTGCCCCCCACCCCCACTCCTCTATTGGAAAATCCTGGATCCGCCACTGCTTCCTCAATTTTGTTAATTTCCTATCTAAATGGTCCGTATGCTCTAACGATTGAACAATGCTGTTCTCATGCCACTCTGTATCGTTGTCCAGTCACAACAACGACTTACAAATAATGACAGATTTATTACATTCCAACCACAAGTATGTCCTGAGTCGGCGCTCTTAGAACAAAGGCGCGTATAATATGCGGTATTTTGAACTT
This sequence comes from Strongylocentrotus purpuratus, assembly GCF_000002235.5. Taxonomy (NCBI): domain Eukaryota; kingdom Metazoa; phylum Echinodermata; class Echinoidea; order Camarodonta; family Strongylocentrotidae; genus Strongylocentrotus; species Strongylocentrotus purpuratus. The sequence goes on from NW_022145481.1 coordinate 20,694, forward strand.
TGGTGTTGATTGACATGACACCTCATTTCAGATAAGCTATCGGCCTATACAGTGCCTCCCAGAAAAAAACGATACTGCAATTAATTTGAATAGGCTTTGTCGGCCGGGCTTTCTACACAAAATGTATATTCATAGTCTGCTTGAGTTCGAATGCTCTCACAGAAATAGGGATATTCTTTAACGACAAGAATTGTGTTTGAAAGAAAAGGGGAATCTTTGGAGGATGCATGAATGTTTAACTCAACCCCGAAACACCTGGTACGGTGAGTGTACATACTTCCGTTACGCTTTTCAAAGAGGAGCCATGAGAATGATCCGTCGATTGATTTTCAAAGTACCCTTTAGCACTATAAAGTTTACAAAGAACATAATTTGTGTTTCATCTACCTGCTTGTAAAATTTGAATAGGCTTTGTCGACCGGGCTTTCTACACCAAAATTATAATTGTTGTGCCTTTTACCGCTAGACCCTTTTTTCTTCACGTGATTGCATCTGATCGCAAATGAATGTTGTTGCAATGAGACTATACACGTTTGTAAACCTTTCGAAAAGGAATCTCCGCCCATGACAGAATCTACTCATACATCCCCATATTATGTTTCCTCGAATCTCAAACGTTAGGGTTCTGTTTTTTTTTCTTTTTTCTTCAAACTATTGAGAACTATCCACAAGCCGTAACCAGAACACACAGTTATTGTCTGCGATCAGCTGCGATCAGTTGCAATCAAATGGGATCGTATGCGCTCTGTTCCTTGTATAGAAGATTTTCAAGCTTTCCGCATCTCTCTCCCCAGCCACATTTATAATTTTTCATCTTTGCTGGGCTGGATTAAACTGTTTTGGATGCGATAGCTGAACAGTGTCCTCTTAATATATAGGCGGCGGTCGGATGGATAATTAAAAGAAATTCAAGCATAAAGCTACAGTACGGAAAGATCGATTGATAGTCGTTTTATTTAAACTATTATATACATTGGAGAGACATAACAAAATTAAGATTCATAGTCTGCTTGAGTGCGAATGCTCTCACAGAAATAGGGATATTGCTTAACGTCAAGAATTGTGTTTGAAAGAAAAAGGGAATCTTTTGAGGACGCATAAAATGTTTAACTTGACCCCGAAACACCTGCTACGGTGAGAGTACATTCTTCCGTTATGTCTTTTCAAAGAGGAGCCATGAGAATGATCCGTCGATTGATTTTCAAAGTACCCCATAGCACTATAAAGTTTACAAAGAACATAATTTGTGTTTTATCTACCTGCTTGTAAAATTTGAATAGGCTTTGTCGACCGGGCTTTCTACACCAAAATTATAATTGTTGTGCCTTTTACCGCTAGACCCTTTTTTCTTCACGTGATTGCATCTAATCGCAAATGAATGCTGTTGCAATGAGACTATACACGTTTGTAAACCTTTCGAAAAGGAATCTCCGCCCATGACAGAATCTACTCATACATCCCCATATTATGTTTCCTCGAATCTCAAACGTTAGGGTTCTTTTTTTTCTTCTTTTCTTCAAACTATTGAGAACCATCCACAAGCCTCTACGTAACCAGAACACACAGTTATTGTCTGCGATCAGCTGCGATCAGCATCAGTCAAATGGGATCGTATGCGCTCTGTTCCTTGTATAGAAGATTTTCAAGCTTTCCGCATCTCTCTCCCCAGCCACATTTATAATTTTTCATCTTTGCTGGGCGGATTAAACTGTTTTGGATGCGATAGCTGAACAGTGTCCACTTAATAATATAGGCGGCGGTCGGGGGGGATAATTAAAATGAAATTCAAGCATAAAGCTACAGTACGGAAAGATCGATTGATAGTCGTTTTATTTAAACTATTATATACATTGGAGAGACATAACAAAATTAAGATTCATAGTCTGCTTGAGTGCGAATGCTCTCACAGAAATAGGGATATTGCTTAACGACAAGAATTGTGTTTGAAAGAAAAAGGGAATCTTTTGAGGACGCATAAAATGTTTAACTTGACCCCGAAACACCTGCTACGGTGAGAGTACATTCTTCCGTTATGTCTTTTCAAAGAGGAGCCATGAGAATGATCCGTCGATTGATTTTCAAAGTACCCCATAGCACTATAAAGTTTACAAAGAACATAATTTGTGTTTTATCTACCTGCTTGTAAAATTTGAATAGGCTTTGTCGACCGGGCTTTCTACACCAAAATTATAATTGTTGTGCCTTTTACCGCTAGACCCTTTTTTCTTCACGTGATTGCATCTGATCGCAAATGAATGCTGTTGCAATGAGACTATACACGTTTGTAAACCTTTCGAAAAGGAATCTCCGCCCATGACAGAATCTACTCATACATCCCCATATTATGTTTCCTCGAATCTCAAACGTTAGGGTTCTTTTTTTTTTTCTTTTCTTCAAACTATTGAGAACCATCCACAAGCCTCTACGTAACCAGAACACACAGTTATTGTCTGCGATCAGCTGCGATCAGTTGCAATCAAATGGGATCGTATGCGCTCTGTTCCTTGTATAGAAGATTTTCAAGCTTTCCGCATCTCTCTCCCCAGCCACATTTATAATTTTTCATCTTTGCTGGGCTGGATTAAACTGTTTTGGATGCGATAGCTGAACAGTGTCCACTTAATAATATAGGCGGCGGTCGGGGGGGGGGGGATAATTAAAATGAAATTCAAGCATAAAGCTACAGTACGGAAAGATCGATTGATAGTCGTTTTATTTAAACTATTATATACATTGGAGAGACATAACAAAATTAAGATTCATAGTCTGCTTGAGTGCGAATGCTCTCACAGAAATAGGGATATTGCTTAACGACAAGAATTGTGTTTGAAAGAAAAAGGGAATCTTTTGAGGACGCATAAAATGTTTAACTTGACCCCGAAACACCTGCTACGGTGAGAGTACATTCTTCCGTTATGTCTTTTCAAAGAGGAGCCATGAGAATGATCCGTCGATTGATTTTCAAAGTAGCCCATAGCACTATAAAGTTTACAAAGAACATAATTTGTGTTTTATCTACCTGCTTGTAAAATTTGAATAGGCTTTGTCGACCGGGCTTTCTACACCAAAATTATAATTGTTGTGCCTTTTACCGCTAGACCCTTTTTTCTTCACGTGATTGCATCTGATCGCAAATGAATGCTGTTGCAATGAGACTATACACGTTTGTAAACCTTTCGAAAAGGAATCTCCGCCCATGACAGAATCTACTCATACATCCCCATATTATGTTTCCTCGAATCTCAAACGTTAGGGTTCTTTTTTTTTCTTTCTTTTCTTCAAACTATTGAGAACCATCCACAAGCCTCTACGTAACCAGAACACACAGTTATTGTCTGCGATCAGCTGCGATCAGTTGCAATCAAATGCGCTCTGTTCCAAGTATAGAAGATTTTCAAGCTTTCCGCATCTCTCTCCCCAGCCACATTTATAATTTTTCATCTTTGCTGGGCTGGATTAAACTGTTTTGGATGCGATAGCTGAACAGTGTCCACTTAATAATATAGGCGGCGGTCGGGGGGGGGGGATAATTAAAATGAAATTCAAGCATAAAGCTACAGTACGGAAAGATCGATTGATAGTCGTTTTATTTAAACTATTATATACATTGGAGAGACATAACAAAATTAAGATTCATAGTCTGCTTGAGTGCGAATGCTCTCACAGAAATAGGGATATTGCTTAACGACAAGAATTGTGTTTGAAAGAAAAAGGGAATCTTTTGAGGACGCATAAAATGTTTAACTTGACCCCGAAACACCTGCTACGGTGAGAGTACATTCTTCCGTTATGTCTTTTCAAAGAGGAGCCATGAGAATGATCCGTCGATTGATTTTCAAAGTACCCCATAGCACTATAAAGTTTACAAAGAACATAATTTGTGTTTTATCTACCTGCTTGTAAAATTTGAATAGGCTTTGTCGACCGGGCTTTCTACACCAAAATTATAATTGTTGTGCCTTTTACCGCTAGACCCTTTTTTCTTCACGTGATTGCATCTGATCGCAAATGAATGCTGTTGCAATGAGACTATACACGTTTGTAAACCTTTCGAAAAGGAATCTCCGCCCATGACAGAATCTACTCATACATCCCCATATTATGTTTCCTCGAATCTCAAACGTTAGGGTTCTTTTTTTTTTTCTTTTCTTCAAACTATTGAGAACCATCCACAAGCCTCTACGTAACCAGAACACACAGTTATTGTCTGCGATCAGCTGCGATCAGTTGCAATCAAAATGCGCTCTGTTCCAAGTATAGAAGATTTTCAAGCTTTCCGCATCTCTCTCCCCAGCCACATTTATAAT
>NW_022145482.1:0-25000 GCF_000002235.5 Strongylocentrotus purpuratus
ACCCCGTGTAGAGGAAAATCATCACCTTTTCACATTTAGAATCCATTGCACGATCCATCTAAGAGTAGGGGGAAACCCCTGTGTAACCTTATACCGGGAAGGGAGACTCAAGGGTTCCAGTGATTCTATGACACCTCTCATCCTATATGGTACATTTCGTTACGGGTGTTGCGTTTGTAAACCCCTACCCCGTCATAAATATTGATTGACCCCTGGAAGTTACATGATGTAGTTCCATTTTTTTCTCTATCTTGTCTCGAAACAGAAGGAAAAAAAGCCCCCTAAGGTTTTTAAAGCATTGAAAATATTGATAACACGAGTAATACATCACACAGCGGTGCTAAAGTCGCCAACACAAAGTACTTCTATTAACATTATTTTAGCCAAGCTACATCGTAAGGCATTGAGGTCGTTAAATGAATCTTTTCATGAAGGTGGAAAAAACAAATCAAAGAAATCGACAATCTAATATACACAATTACAAAGTTTATAAAAATCGGATTTGTCGAGATAAATTGTCAAGTATGTGTTCGAGTAAAACATCAGAGAGAGAGAGAAAGGAAGAGTTAGAGTGGAATATAAATTTAAGGAGAGAATGCATTAGAGAGGTGAAAACTAATACGTCAAACACATTTTACAAACATAAGAGAAAGAAGAAAGAGGGATGACAAAACAATATGAAAAGCATTCTGAACATACAGGCTCAACAATTTATTTAAATTAAAGTTGTCAGAGCGATGTACTTTTTATGCTATACAATTTTATTTATTTCTGAGTCGTCGTGGTGCAAGTGCACAACATTTTTAGTCTACTGAGGCATATTTTTGTATTTATATTGAAATTAAGACAATTTTCAATTCAAATTAAATAATTGCAAACTAATGTTACTTCAAACGTTATTTCGTACTGACTTTGTTGCCAATTACATCTGCTGATTCGGCAGAAATATATATTTGTTTTAAAGATAGGGGATAATACTTGCATCGCGCGATGAAATTTATATTTGCTATTATTAGACAGCAGTGGTCAGTTGCTATGTAGAAATTAAGTTTTAATGATGCACAATGCATTAGGTAATATCGACGTCATCGTCACGTGCGATGTAATTGGCCTAATTACACAGCCGAATACTACAATATACCAAAGGTCATGACATTGTTAAAAACAAACTTTCCGGCTATCCCACTCATATCTATTTTTGTCTTGTTTGAACTCATGTGACTATACCCCGCGAGGGACAATATACGCGTGATAGAGCAGGAATATGACCTTCTTGAATGGTGTAGGAAATTTATACATATATTATACATCGTGTCAATGACGGAGCACTATGGGAGGTGCATGATAACACTTGCTCCCATCGAATATATCCCTCCTCCAATATATATATATATATATAGAGAGAGAGAGAGAGAGAGAGAGAGAGAGAGAGAGAGAGAGAGAGAGAGAGAAAGAGAGAGACGGAGAGAGAGAGGGGAAAGGGAGACAGATCGACGAACAGATGCAGAAAAGGAAGAAAGGGGGAAGAGGGGGAAAGAGAGGGTTAAACAAAATTAGGAAAGAAAAGAAATTTTGGGAAACATTTCCTTATAAATTTGGATGGAAAGGTCGGGGTTACCCCTACATAACCACACCCATTCCTACGCCTTCGTCCTCCAAGTAAGCCCCCTCCCCCATTAATTTGAGACCCATCGTACACTACCGAATAATATAAATTATTTGGTTTCGAATTCAGTTACTAAATATACCCTCATAGCAAAGAGGAAACAATTAAATCCAAGCTACAAATCACAGGGTTAAAAAGTTATATGCTTAAAGAGCATCTCCCAGCAAATATCATTAATAAACAGAACATGTTGTCTTTAACTTATCAAAACTTTCATACAAATCAAATTATATTGAAACAAATCATGTCAGGTAGGTCTATGAGATGATAATCTCCGTTTTTTTTTCTTACCTCAGGCACTGGCACTGACCAATCGCAATTTTAATGACACAATGAGTAATTAAATCTTAGATTAGCTTTAGCAGAGATTAGTATTGAGCAGTTTGCTGATCATTATAAAACGACAAACGAAACACAAAATATCCTTGAGATACCGAACATGGATTGCTGTTGGATTGAAAATATTTCGACACTACGGTTTAGGGATAAACCTCTTGGTGGTTATCTGTTATACTTAGTTAACTTATTTGTTTACCAGACGATTTATTCACCTAGAAACGACGAGAAAACTTCCCATTGGAACCTAAAGACAAAGGACTTGGTCAACGATAGGAATCAGTGCGTGTGCACGTAAATACAAACATGTATCTTCCTCTACAATGTGGCTTAAAATAATTCACCTGTATATAGTTTTATTCACAGTTGTTGCTATGCAGACACACTGGAGTGCTTACAGCGGTGTGGGTTGTTAGCAGTCGGCGTCCAATCCTCTTCAGGATTGGGTAGGGGTCATGATGCTCTGTAGAATTCACACTAATTGAAATAAAACCAAAGTTATTATTTAAAAAATGGACACTAGAAACTGACCACCTACACCCCACCTCCCCGAATCACCCCCTTGGTTGTCGGTTGTCGATCGTTACGCTCTGTGAAATAAGCGGCGCATGCGGTGGCATTTCTTTCGTCGAACAAAAACAAAAACTATAAAATATTCACTGCACACAATATTATTAAAGGTCAGATTTAATAGTTTTCTTTATAGCCAAGTATTTCAATGGTAGAGTTTATATTACCCCGATCCCCCCTCCCCCCCCCCCCCCCTTCACCATCCATCTCTTGCTCCCCATGTGACAAACTATCCTGTGTATGCCTATAGTATTCTTAGAGCGGCCATGAGAAATCGTCTATTGGTCTGTGCTTGTAGACTATTCTCTGCGTCATTGCAGCGCACGCGCACTTTGGTTTAACCTTTCATAGAGTGACGTAATCATTACCTTTCGGGAATTTCCCTACTCGTTTTCTGAGCGTCGCACAGCGAACGGGATGTTTTAGGGGAAATGAAAATCCCTGCTGATCGTTACAAACATGTGTGTACAATAGGGTTGCAATTAAAAAAAAGTCTTTTCGCTCTATGGGAAAGCTGTCAAAAGGTAAATGGGAAAATGGAAAGCGGTCTACGGATAATTTTCCCCTAAACTTTACCCAAATATTTTGTTTTTGCTATTCCCATGCAGAAGTGATAGAGGCATATCGTAGCGATATTGACTGTAGGAAATGTTGGCCAATATTACCGTGTATACAGGGCTGACTTAATATAAAGCTGTCTATTTCCCTCTTTATCACCCTCAATCCTTTTTTCTCAACCCCTCTTAATAATCATGAAGCACATGCCTCGGTAAGTAGTTCCAGGTAGATGATCACACTAGTATTGCCAGGGGCATGACATTGAATTCGGAATTTCTTGTTCCAAAAATAATTGAACAAACCATGCATGAATTATGTTTCCTAGGTCTATGCTTAAACTTAACTCTAATAGATAATCATTGTTTTGTATACAAATTAATTGTTCTTAATTTGTTTCACTGTTTGTTCTCGTTTTCGAGATAAAATGATCAAAACACGAGGGGAATCTCGAGACAAAAACGAAGAGAGAGAGATAGGAAAAAGAGAACAACCTGTGATTTTATTTGATAAAACAATATGTATGTGCTCATAAAGAATAGATGATCCAGAGTTTCCTCCCTTCCGAACCAAGGATTAACTATAAAGAGGAAGAAACAATGAATTAAACCCAAAACATAACTTTACATTAGTTTCTAACCCCCTACGTTGTTCTATTCCCTCAACTATATTGCAGTTTTGAGCCTTAAAGCTATTCGAAATGTAATTGTAGGCATACAAATCATAAACCAAAATAAATTCTCTATTAGCCACTAGGCCTATTTTTCGATAATTTGTATAATTCCTCTGAGTATATAATTCTTGTCTAATCATGTTCATTTCAGTTACTTTCCTTTTTCTTAATCTTCTTTACGGTAGTACCTTTTTCCCCTCTTAATTTTGTATACGGTCACATGCATAGTAAAAAACCGCGCAGAAGACTCGGATTAGACCTCACAGTGGAATACACTCATGGACTTCGGACATATCCCGTAAATAGTCATGGGGAAAATAGGGGAAACTACCCGGTGACCAAACTGTCAGGTGCAGCTATAGGGTCGTAGGCCTATTCTAAGAGCACATGACAATAAACAAAGTGTCTACCGAAAAGGATACAAAACTGTGCCCGCACTTCCTCGTCATGCATGGTCTATATTTCCCCGTATCTAGTTGACCCTTGGTGTATTATTCTTTTATTTTCTGGTATTCAAAGCACGCGGATTTGCATGATATGCAAACTCTGATTTCCCGGCTAAACCGACATTGTTTGTGACGAAAACAAACGCATCCTTTTCTCATCGCAACATTTCCAGACCAAAGACTGAGTAAAAACGTGAATTCATTTCCTAAAAATGTAAATGATGGAGCTGTTCTGCTGTGCTAATTATTGAACTGTCACTGTATAATTTCAAGGTGCACAATGGAATACTGCTAGCTAATGAAATGAGGTCGGCCAATTTATTGTTGACGTTTTGTCCTTCGCCAGTTTACTACTTCAGAAACAATTGCGCCAGAATCATTTTTTTTTTGGTCAGAGATTACTTCATAGTGAAATCGACAGTCCAACAAAAACGCTAGATTGTCCACTTTCGGGGTAAAGCGGAACATCATTAAAACCCTGCGGTTTGATGGACTTGCATATAATTAGGAAAGCACTGTTGCACTTCTGTCACTCTTGCGTATTGCATTATTGAAACCCAGGCTTGCATGGATTTGATTTGATTTTGCAACAATTTAAAAACTCTTCTGAATTGATCGGTAAACATTACACTCTCAGGCTTTTTTTCCTTCTTCACAATGCGCTGTTGAGTTGTATGTGATGTGATTTACACGAAGTAATGATACTAATATGTGGAACTTTTTATGCGCTATATTGGACTGAAGAATTGCATCATCTGTGACAAGTACTGTTGAGTGGTATGTGTTGTGATTTACACGAAGTAATGATACTTATGTGGAACTTTTTATGCGCTAAGTGGACTGAAGAATAGACGTCATCTGTGACAAGTGCTGGTAAGTGTTCAAAGCAATTTGATGATTATCATTGTAACAAGATACATAACCTATAGTCCGTCCCAAAATGATACTTTGAAACATAATATCCTTTTATTTTTCGTCGTGGTAGATGTTATTGCTATGATGGCAGGTAATATACAATGAGGGATAGCAGATCAAATTAGAGTCGGTTACAAAACTGTGATATTCTTGTTGACTCGATTGATTTCATTCTGATTCAATAATTAAATCAACAAAGTAAATAGCGCATTTTCTTGCTGATTTTAATGCACATCACAAAAATTTCTGCGCATTGTTCAATGTTCTATAGAGATATCTGGATCACAGTATGATAGTTAACTCTGTTTAAAAAAAGCAATTGAGCCTAAATCACTGCCACTGGACAGGTGTAAAATCTGTAAATCTCAATCAAAATTAACGGGACATAATAAAAACTATTGAAACGGATATATTTTTCAATACTCTTATAGACTTTCGCAATTATTTTGTATAATTAGTATCATTGTAATACCGTAAAGTATCTCACCTTTTTGACGTGATTGTCTCGTGATAAAATGACATAATCAACGCACGCGTGCATGATTTTGTAATTGCTAAAATTCAACTAAATTTCACTTTCCTTTTTGACAGGCACTATTACTAAACTAGTTTGAGTAATCATGATTCTACGAAAAGCGGAATTGGGAATTGATACTTCAGTCGTTTCAGCTAAAACTCGTCATTGTCTGCAACATCCGTAGGATCTGCTTTCAAAACCTTCCTTTCTTCTTTATCCGCCATTATTCATTGAATGCACTCGAATAACTATTACAATATGGAATGTTTTCTCAGAGTTCGTCACACATTGTGAAAACGCCTACGCGTCTATCGACTCTAGCTTTTAACCTGTGAAATATTCGGTGCATGAGTATGACAAGCGATGACATGCAAAACACATTGTTTTCAACAGAATGTGTATTACACCACACCGCTGGCATTGTAACGACAATCTCGATTTTTAATGCAGAACTGCAAACTGCTAATTTGAAGAGGTGGGTTTTAATCTAAGTACCATAGCGCTACGAAGAGATGTACGTGTTAAGGACACCTTTTTAATTTTTGATAATATTGTTCTATACATGCAGGCTCTGGAACAAGAAACGACGACTGCGCAGCTGTTAGAAGATCACGTGACTAAACACAGCAGACGACAAACTCTGTTGTCATTTTCTGAAATCGCGATTAGAACGATCTCCCAAGCCAGCCATCGTACGTGCAAATTGATGCTCATCGCAGACGATGAATTCGCTTCTGCTAGCCGTGCAGGCGAACGATGTTGGTGAAATCCAGCGTCTCCTGACATATTCTCCCATTTGTCGTAAGCTGGTCAACTACCAGGCCCCTCAGAGCCACGAAACACCTCTTTTCGTCGCCAGCGTACGGGGTTACACCGGCGTGGTACGTTGGCTGCTCAACCGGGGAGCTCGGGTAGACGTGACGACTAGCTGGGGTGCGTCGGGACTCCACGCTGCGGCTGAGAGGGGCTACGATTCGATCATCAAGTAAGAATCTCATTTGACTTTGATTTAATCTATTTCAGTGATTATTTTGATGGATCTATTTAAAGAACTTACAGTAGCCTACACAATATCATCATCAAACATTAATTTTAACAGATCTGAGATGTTTGTTCAGATAACTTGTTATTGTTTGTTGCTTGGACTCCCAAGACATACGGATTCATATCCTATTACGTATCATAAGTGTTCCCTTTATCAGCCCATTACAGGTGTACAGGAAATAATTAAATAATTGAATAAAATTGCATTGCTTTTGGCAAGACTACTTTCTTAAAAGTAACATTTAATAATGTAGGGCTACCAAAATAGTACAACACTGAGAAACATAATTACACGAATATCCATAGTAAAAGTGAGGAAAATGTTATTGTACGAATACGAGACATGGGAATATTACAAAATGATGAGCCTATAGATCGTAAAATAAGAATAGGCTAACTCAAGAAAAAAAATATAATAATTTCATTCCCTGTAAATGCATAGAGCCATAGGCCTATATAAAGCATAAACGTTTCGTTTCTTTCTCCCGATGTAGACCTATACCAATGGATAAAATTTGAGCTAAGTCATTTACTTTTTCTTGTTTTAATTATACACGTAGAAAAGAAACACAAAGTGTCAATCTGACAAAAAACATAATGCATTTCATAACATTGATAAATCTTATTTACGAAATTGATGATATTTGAGGAATTGTTCAATTATGACATACATCATTGTAAACCGATCACATGCAGACAAGCTCTAGAAGTTATAGCCCACGAGACCGAAAATATCGGTCCACGGGCCGTCTGCCGATTTTCTGAAGGCCGAGATTTTTCTGGCGGACCCTCGAAGTGTCATCGAAAAAAACGAGAGGGGTTTCGATACATGCAATTGATTCAATTGGACAATTAACACGGTTTAAGTAAAGTGATTAATTGGCACTCATTAATGAATTCGCTGTCCTTGCCGGCATTGGTAAAAAAAAGGGAAAGTCCGGGTTTCGCATTTCAACTTGATCAACATGTTGCATTCTTATGCAAGGTCAGATCAGAGAAGTGCTAATTCTCTGGTCGAATAGAACCAAAATGGTCATGCAACTAATATAGTGTTTGATGATGATAATAATACGAAGAAAGAAAATATCATGTTTCTGGTCTGCAGTAAAGATGCTGTGTAAAATGTTTGCAATGCATGAGTGATTGAACTTAGAATATAAAAAAAGACATTACCCAAAATGTAAAGAAAATGATCTGTTTATTAAGGGAAAACTGATATTATTCAATGATTGATAATTAAATTTAATGTTTAATTGTTTGTCTCATGTCTGTGATGCGCATTCTCAATTCGACTATTCCATTCTTAAGGGGTGTAGTATAAATAATATATAATCTATTTTCTTTCTTCAGTGCCAATTGATATCGCACATGCACGTACTCGATAATATGCCAGTGTGCCCATTGATTAGTTTTATTGTTTGTTTACTATGATGTATTCGATAGCATTCAAATTAAAAAATCGATTACTTATTTAAAAAGATACATTAATGTAATTTGGTTATAATCTGTTCCTACTAGGATTTTATTTTGTTTTGTTGATGTTTTGGATGTGGGTTCTTTCGTTCAACAATATCATGTATACGAATTAAGAAATAAGTGACCTCCCAAAAAGAGGACAAATAATGGAAATAAAGCACATGTAACATGGCATAGAACTAACCAAATAACACAAATCCTACCATGATCTTGAAAAAATGATAACTTTATGACGTTTACCAAGGTTGCTGATAGCTACACTATAGATACGTATGGGGTAGGGTTGTCATTTCTGGGGGTCAGGGGTAAACTATCAAAGTTACTGCCGCGTTGTAAATTTTACTAGCATTATACAAATATTGATAAATCATTGGGAAAAGACGCTTCAAATTCAGTCTCACAAAAAAATCATTTATAAAGATAACATCAGAACAAACACTCAACACATGCAGTGTGGGTGTGGGAATTTAGACAAACCTGTCCTAGGCTTGTTGACATTGTGATCTAAATTAAATCGCACCTCCATCATTTTGCTGCAGGATCGCGTGGGGGTACGAGGACCCTTAAGGGATAGGATATAGCTATGTGTACCGCATGGGAAGTGTACTTATCAACTATTTTCCGCTGCTAGAGGATGTACGATATCGCCCTTTTCACGGATGCTCTTATTTCCTAAGAATTTAGCAGACACCACATAATTCCCCTTTTTTATTTGTTATTATTCTCATATTGTGCGGTTCCCCTATCCGTCTTCCAGTATTTTTTCCTCACAGTACTGACTGTCATGATCGTATTCATCATCATGGTCGTCATCATCACCATCATAACCATCATCTCCATTGTTCTCGCGATCGCCTGGTTTCGCGTTTTATTTTGCATTTCATAATAAATTTTAAGAATTTATAAACAAATACCGGATAGCGTAATGTTTGCCTTTACATGCCATTCTTTCTCTTTTTATATGTATTTCGATATATTGGAATACCTGGATGAAAAGCTTGAAAAGGAACTTTTTCAAAGTAAATATTGAATTGGTAGACATATCCTCTTTCCGATTATAACGCGAAACCGCACATGACCTGTACTTTTTAGATTTAAAACAATTACCTGGGACCTTAAAGGTAAAGACCAGTATTGGAAACGCCCCAATTTCAAAAAATGAAATGGAAGCTCTCATTTCCAATCATGTGAAAGAATATGTTTTACCCAAATACATGATGATAAAAAAATTGCCGGGAAACCGCCTACTAATTCATATATTTGGTAAATTTGTTTCTCTCATGGTCTGTGAGAGATATAGGGTAGTCCCATATACATCTTTCTGTGTATAGTGCTTGTAACTTTACGAAGAATGGGCCAAATTTCTTATCATTTTGATGATTCCAGAACCTTGCAGATGCTAGATGCTAGATGATCAACCTTTTCTGATCGATTCCACAACGTTTCTTTCACAATGCAATCGCATGACCATAACTGGTCTTTACCTTTAAGCTTTTACCTATTTTGTAATATTCTATCCCCTTCCTACCCCCCCTCTCTCTCTCTCTCCCTCTCTCTCTCTCTCTCTCTCTCTCTCTTTCTCCCTCTCTCTCTCTCTCTCTCTCTCTCTTTCTCCCTCTCTCTCTCTATATATATCCCTGTCCATCCTGCCCTTTATTTCTCTTTTCCTCTCTTATTAATTTAATACAAAAAATACATTAATATAATGGGGCCTCGTAATACATGACCAGTATATAACATTCGGTATTCTTGGGATAAATTAGTCAGGGTCCCAGTTCCAGTGAACGATCAACTAAATGTGACTGCATTCTATTATCGTTATTTTTCATTTATTTATTATTTTTCGCAGCTTGTATTAAGTCATCATTCTATTGAGCCTTTATGACCGAATATCTTCCACAAAGAAAAGAATCTGTACTCTTTTCCCATAGTATCACCTCCATGCAACTCAGTGACCCGGATATCCCGAATTCGGAGAGAGAAAAAAAAATTCCTAAATCCGACGACCCGTAGAAACTATAGCAGAAGTCATGCTTATAATGCACTGTTTGCTTGACAAAAATAGAATGATTTTTAACAATGAAAAAATGGTGTGTATTGCTGGGGGGGGGGGGGGGCGAGATGTAAGCCTAAATTAAAATCACAACACTAAATATCTCTAAATATGAGTATATAGACATTACTTATTATATATATATTTTTTTAAATATTGAGAGTAAGCGAGTTTTTAGATATTTCATAAAAGCCAGCTCAATATAAAGTGCAACTATGATTCCTTTAATATTTAGTTAGTCGTAATAAAACAAAGTTCAGGGTAACAAGCCGATCGTTTGTAGTGATAAATACACATCGATAAACATTTTATTGAAGTTACCCGGCAAAAGAAAAAGGTACGAAAAGGTGATCCATATACCACGATCAGAACACATACTCATTTTTTCACACTACAACAAGAAAAAAACCACAAAAACCCACAAAGAAACAAACGACCAAGTATTACAACAACTCGCAGAATTATGAGTAATGATAAATTAAGGTAGTTTTAACAAGGTGCCGACAATGTGACTTCTCAAGAAAACCCTTCAATTTCTCTCCCTTTTTTTCCGGAATCATCAAATTTTAATCAGATAAAAGCGAATTGGAATGGGTAAAACACCTGACAATGGAACTTAATTACATTAAAAATCGCAACAAACACGGATCTTCAATTTTCCTATACGCTTCTTGAATTCTCATTCATTACAAATATACAGCAGGTCCCCTAATCATCGTGTACCCGGGAACGTAGGCCCCGGAGCCTTTCTTTTGTTACCCCCCCCCCCCGCCCCCAGAAGAAAAAAAATCATGCACCTTTCACAATAAAGTGTTACATTTATTTATGATTCATCAGAACGCAATTTGTGGAATCGGAACAAAAACAAGGATACGGATACTGTCGACATTCTTCCCTAAGTCACGAAGTGGTTGAATATCTACCCAGGGGTTGGCTTTTAAAAATATGCCCGGGCATCTTTCTTTCAATTTTCAATTTATTTTCTTTTCTTTAAACAAAAATAGTTTATCAAACTGGGTAATGTCATCGTCCTTACAACTTATTATTTCAAGTATATAAGAATTGAAGATGTGCTTTTTAAAAATGAATCTATCATCCTGGTCTCAAGTACCTATGATTTTGTTACTGTTACTGTTGTTGTTTTGTCTCATGGATGTGACTGGGGGGTATTATTGAACCCATTCTCTTTTTCTTTTTTTCTTGTAAAGTCGTCACAAAACGGGCACACCATCTGAAAGCTATATTATAATCATGATAATAAAATGTGCTGCCGACTAATAATACGTACGAATCTTAAACAAGAACAAACAAAGAATAGAATTACTGCCGTTCATTAACTGGTAGCTGATTGTTGTCTTAATTTCATTTTTTTTACAGACTTCTTCTCGAGCAGAAAGCACCCATTAACACCCAGACACAGTATGGAGACACTGCTCTTCATCTAGCAGCTTTTAGAGGTCACCATAGGGTCATCTTACTCCTCCTCGCTGCCGGGATAGACACTACGATCATCAACTCGAAGGGGAGGACCGCCGTGGACGAAGCGGAGATCGCCGGCCATCACATCATCTCGAAGCGGCTGAGATACGAGAGACTCTCGCGATCAAGTAAGTTGAAGATTTGTTTTTATATTAATCATTATTTTGTGCATATTTACGTATTCCTTCTCTCTCTCTCTCTCTCTCTCTCTCTCTCTCCTCTCCCCTCTCTTTCGTTCGCTCTTTCTCCCATTGTAGTTTATATGTCTGTCTGTCTATGTACCTCTATGACCCCTTTCTGTTATTTATTAGCTTGAGGCCGTAATGATTATTCACATTATTGTCTTCATCTAGATTGCATTAGCATAATTTTCAATACTTCAAATATGAACTTATTATCACAAAATTTAATATGATTGTTTTTCTTTTGATATACACATTGTATTAAAAGAAATAGTGGAACAATACTTAAAAGAGTACATTGCATAAACAAGTTAGGATATAAATTATGTTCTTTGTGTTTCTTCGCTGTCGTGTTCAGTTTGACTGAATGGGCGAGTGTAAATAAATTGTCTTTTTCATTGTGTGTCGTAAAAGTGTTGCTTTCAGTGATAACCCTGCGAATTCAGGGAATTTCCCTGATTTTATCCTCGCCAAGCATAACAACAAATGCTAAGAGGAAGTATGTCGCCTGTCACGTCTGCCCTGTTCCCTGGGAGCTAAAACAAAAATAGATTAGATTTTTACTCAGTCCCCAAACTTCCACAATTTCTTGTTTACAATTCTTACCTGCGTTCACTTTCAGGTGAAGATCCGAATATGGATGAGAGAAGGCCTGCTCCGTTGGGATCTATGCGAACCGAGCTGCTTCAAAACACCCCACATCATTCAGGCACGGCCGCGTGTGTAGACAGGAGTGCAGCAGCCATTGTACCCTGTTACCCTCCTCATGATTTCGGGTTTGATGTCGAGAAATACCATGTCCAAACGTCCAGCCCTGGTCAACTGGACACTCAAGCTCGTACGAAAGACTGGGTTATAAACTCTGCACCTGTACCGAATAAAACGTCTTCCACCTTCCAAGGATCACAGCCAAAGGTCCGATTCATCGGCGACGAGGTAGATGGAACGGAGGTCGTGTTCGCATGTCCTGCCCCAGTGACGCCGTCTAACACAGGCTCAAAGGTGAAACCGATGAACGTATCAAGGCGGAAGGCCGCCATGCTGAAAGACATCGGAAAAAGCCATTCCTGTGAAGGAATCTGCATGGAAACGAAGATTACTTGCGAAACGATATTACCAGAGGTTGATGACGTCGCCGCGAGACCGCATGGACGATGTCGACGCGTCAACAGTCTTGAACGCGCCGTTGAGGAGCTGCAGGACGAACTCCGAGATACTCGCGAGGAAATGGCGCGCGCCAAAGCCGACATCACTGACATTCAAGACATGATGAGGTTATGCTGGGCTCGCGGTGGAGGAGCCGTGATCAGTGATCGCGGCGCTGCATCAGAAGCACCAATGATAGGCCAACGATACATCATTAGTCCTCTGCCTAGTGACGCTACTAACCCATTAGAATCAAGAAGGCATTCCGGTCCGTTTCAGATAGGTCGTAGTAAAGAAATACCTCAATACGATGCCGAATACATGTCAGAATAAGATTCTTAAATGATGATAGTCTTCCCTTGTCACATCATGAGAGTGGAAAGCGGACACCATGGCAACGACATTTTGTTCTCGGAAAACAATAATTCGGGAAATCACTTTGAACCTTGGTTGCTTTCTTGCTCGAAACATTTCAAGCTCGATCATTTCCTAACGAGAGCTGGTTAATGACGTATAACATCTAACATGGCGATTATTGTTTCTTTCATACTCCTAATGAACTGTAATTACTTTTAATGTACTTATTAATATAAAACAACTTAACTTGATAAAAAAAAGGATGTAAAAGACAAAACATCTCTTATATTTACTGGATATTCTACAATTTTGTAATGAAAGTTGAATAAGATAACAGTGTTGAATGCTTGACCGTTGATGGAAGTTTTAAATTAAGAAGGGTATAATGAAAGATTTTTTTCCTTCTCTTTTGTAGTCCAAGAGAATGGAGAATTTTGTTTGGGGTTGTGGTGGAGAATCGTTTTTTCGTATGAAATTTCGAGTGACATGCTTGTAGGTGGAGTTAATTTTTTTGATAACATCTCAGAAACTGTACAGTTGGTCGAGTTCATAATTATAGTTAGAATGGAGGGTGATATCGACTAGGATTTTAAACTCTGTAATGAACGGCGAGAAGGTAATTTAAAGCGTGATATGGATCGTATTAAGAATATAGACAAATAATTTTAAAGGGAGGCTTTACTACTTCAGTCAGAAGGGATTAGACCACACAGCAAGCCAGCGAGGTCACTGTGACAGGTGGCTATCTCATTAACTCAGCTCTCATTTAACATAAGAAAAAGAGGATCATGGGGGACCAACAGGCACCGATTGGGGAAGTTTTCTATATAGAGGGAGCAAGTAGCTACAAGTAGGACAGTGTGCCTTTAAGGTAGCGGGTTCTCATTTGCTTTCACGGAGATAATCTTCTTCATTGATAGAGTGACCCAAAACGTTATTGCCAGCATGGTGAGTTAATGTTTTACTATGGATCAGTGACGATGCTTTTACTGCTTGTAATGCTTCTTCTCTATATGTTCAAATAACGAAGAAGTATTCTTGATAATATATATGTTATCATATTATATATAGAGAGATTTATTATGTTATCGTGAAATGTAAATTTGCATTATGACTATGTGGACATTTTGTCAGATTGTGTTGTACATATCCTTTTACTTGAACTATATATATGTAAATACAGAGAGATTAAAGTTAAGGTTTTCAAATAAAAAAAAGTGTTGTGAAGAATACGAGCTTGAGGTAGAGAGATGGGGGAGGAGAAGTAGAGAGATAGCAATTGAGAGTAGGAGAGGGGGAAAGATACTGAAAAGGAGAGAGGATGAGAGTGTGCATGAGAGAGAGAGAGAGAGAGAGAGAGAGAGAGAGAGAGAGAGAGAGAGAGAGAGAGAGGGAGAGCTGGGAGAGGGGAGAGAGAAGATGATGAAAAATACAAATTGATTTAAGGGTCCATTTATTTGTATCATATAGGGGTCATTTTCTTTCATGTTCTTCCAAGACCCTGCGAATCCAGCTACCACATTGCACACCATTTACTAGATATTTGGAAGTAAGTGTATGATCCTATTTATACATGTACATATCCCTACGTTCCGTAACCTTTAGATTTTTTTCTTCAATAATTATATATCTAAATATATCATATTAGTACCTTTGAAGCTATATGATTGCAATATCACCAAGGCGCCGGGATATACCCCATATCCGAGATAAACGATATTATGACATGGCATATATTAGAAAGAATCAGAATATCAAGGTAAAGGATTAAAACAAAAATATAAAGGTTTTTAGGGTGACAATAATTTAAGCAAAGCAAGCTAGCAGAATCTTCTCTATTATTTCCGTTATTCTCCCTTCTCTCTCTCTCTATCTCTCTCTCTCTCTCTCACACACACACACACACACACATCATTTAACGAGGGTTGGACGTGCATTGTGTCATCCCCTTTAAACAGGGGCGTTGGGGTGTCCTTTAAAGTAGGGGGCACCAACAAAAGGGCACTTTCTGGAAAAAAGGGGCACCTACAAATAGAAACCTCAAAGGAAACATATACCATTTTTAGACATATAATTACCCCTACATTGTCACGATTGTGATTACATATTTTTAATCTCTTTACACAGTCCAAAATACTGTTTTAAGCCTCGTACCTTGCTGTTGGTGTTGGTCTGAATTTGCGAGCGAGCAAAGGGAGCGAGAAATTGTTTAAAGATTTATGAGTCACAGTGAGAAAAATTGTTCGAGCCTGATCTAATCATGAAAGACTGAAAAGACCTTTAATAAGAAACATAATTATAAAATGCTAGAGAGCGAGCATTGCTTAAAAAAGAAATGACTCTAAATCGCTTAAATAAGAGGCGCCTTTTATGGAGAAATGAAAAGGGGGCACTTATCAGAAGGGAAAAGGACATTTGTAAGAAGAAAAAAAGGTGTACGTGTCAATAACAAAGTAAAAAGGACAATTATCACAGGTGAAAATGTACATTCACCAGATATGATAAAAGGCACTATAGTCTTATATAAATGGAAAAGGAACAACTAGGCGTTGTGGCGTGCGCCTGTAATCCAGCTAAAAAGTGGAAGTTACAAACTGATTCAGCTGAGGACGCAGGCTCGAAACTGAGTCACGTCTTTCGGATGGTGACGTTTAAAGGTCGGTCCCAGACGTAAATAATCATATCTGATTGATACACGTCTGTAAAAACCCAATACACACACATCTGTCGAAGGAAAAGGGGCACATATCAGATTTTATTAGGGTCATTTATGGAAAGGGGAAGGGGCTCATATAAAAAAGGAAAATGGGCACTTATCCACAGGAAATGGGGTACTTATAAAAAGGACAAGGGGTATGTCAAAATAAAAGGGGCACTTATCAAATATGAAAAGAGGCATTTAAGAGAGAGAGAAGGGGTCCTTATTAAAAAGGGAAAATGACACTAATCAGAAGGGAAAAAGGGCACTTATTAGAAAGAAAAACGGGCATGTGTGAAAGTGAAAAAAGGGCAAATATCACAGGTGAATAGGGGCATTTATCGCATATGAAAAGAGGCACCCACCAGAGATGAAAAAGGGCATTTATTAGATTGGAAAAGGGGCAATAATTATAAAGGAAAAGGAGCATCTAGCATCATTGTGATAGGGACAACTTACAAGGGTTAAAGGGGGGTATTTATCAGAAGGAAAAAAGGGGCACTGGGTCACCCTCCCCGGAGCACCACCTCTGCCTTTAACCAATATGCCATTATTTTCAAAGATCTTTAAAAAAAAATGTTTTATTAATGCGATGTTTGACCTTCTTTATCAATCTCATTGTAAACGAGTTTATCAACAATAGAGGGCGAAAAGCAATATAAGAAACGGAAAGATTCAACGCTGGGTTCGGCTAGCTTAGTTTAGTCATGTAGTAGGTCCATGGTTTAGTTCTGACTTTTTTTATATCAGTTCTCGAGATCGCGCCATCACTCGGCTTAACGCGTATAGTCGGCGAATACAAGAATATACAAACGAGTCCAGAACTAGACTAGGTTGGGCTTTGCTCTATTTAATTTTGTTCATACACCCCTGACCGATATGCATCTGATAAAGGTAAACACGATGCAATGAATTTGGGGGGGGGGGTACATATCCAGCATAATTATGTTCCATATGCCTTATGGTAATGGTCTGAAAATTGTTAATTGAATTACATTTATATGTGCAAAAACATCTGAAGAAAAACACGATTTGAGACACATGTTCAGAGTAGTGGAAATATATTTATTTCAAAGAGTTGCGTTAATGCAACTTCATTCATTAATATCTTGACAATTGTCCTACAACACAGCATGTGCTCACATCTTGAATAACATAATAGTACATATAAATCAAGAAATTCTTACACTATAATTAATTCAAAGAAAATTCTCACACCACTATTACCACTATTGAAAAAATATAAATTGCATAAAAACACGTGTATTGTGTTGTTTGACAAAACTTGTTTGTACTACTGTACTACGTGATTCGAAATTTTTTGAATGTACAAATTATTCTTGAGTTGATAAAATGCCACAAACAAATGATAATTGGAATGCATACAAAATGTACAATTACAGAGGGGACTGGCACAGGAGACAACAATTATACGCATACGTGTGGGCATAGGAGGTTGGGAGGGGGGGGGGGGGGCTGTAGACCCCTCATCTCCCCCAGGATTTTCAAAGATCCAATATTTTTTTTTTGATGCAACCACCATCTCATATTCAGGCAGTAAGGTGCTTGAATATCCTAATATTTGGGCATTGAGATGCTAAAATAAAATGAGGTGCCCAGATACACAATTTCTATGTCATTTTATTTATTAAAAAAAGTGTCTCAAATTTTGTGACTTGCTTTGCTCGTACATGTGTATGTAGAAATTTTTAGAAAATGTACAGTATTGGTATTTGGGCAAAAGGCATCTACCCCCATGCAAAAATATGCCTGCACCCCTATGCCCATACTAGAATCAATCCCTGTTAAATTTAGTACAGCTATAGCCTCTGGGTCGGACAGTACATGAGGCTGACAGGCTGTCACAGCCTACCAAATGATATTGTTGGTAATGTAGGCCATCAAACAACTTTTTAAAAAGTTTCACCTTAAGTACTGAATTTTTCAGTCTTGTGGGATGTTGGTCTATTAAGTACAGAATTAAATGCATAATAGCATAATATCATGGGGTAAATAAAGGTACATCATATGAACTATTAGGTAAAACATACAGCGAATAATGAAACCAATCAATAAAAAAGTAAAATATATTCAAGACGCTGATTAAAGCTCGCACAACTTATACACATTTAATTGTAACATAAACCCCAAAAGAAAACAGATTTACAAAAGTCATTTCTTTAATGTGTGACTGAAAGTAAACCCAAAATAAAGACTACAGTTTGAATGCTATTACATCGCCTTCATAAGGCACAAAATGACAATATCATTATTTTATTGAGCTTGAGGTGATTCCCTTGTACATGTGATTCAAAAGTACAATGATTGTTTAAAGATTACTAACACACGACTTACACTACAAAAATATCATATTATATTCACATAATTATCAAAAATAAATTTAAGAGAAAAATAACCATTACTTTTAATGACTTAACTCTCTGACAAATGTTAAGAACATCCTTTAAATATACATGCAATAACATGATACATTCAACAAAGTTAATATCATTAATTCCATATTCTATTTTACTATCCTTTTTTTTTGGGGGGGGGACCCTTGCTAAAGCTATCTTCTTCGAAATAATTGTCTATGTTTCTTAATCAGTATGAACATTAATCAGGTATATATGTAGTTTACCGAATTCAGTTTATGAATAGACTTTCACACATACAGGTAAAATATGTAGGTCCTACTCAAAGTAGTGAGATAAATGAGAGGAACATATCGTTTTAATCATTCATCTATACCAAGTCGAAACCATAGAAATAAGAATATAGAAAAGGATGCAACTACAAGTACAAATCAGAACTCTTAGTACAATTTTTAAAGCCCTTTTAAAGCATTATTGTGCAGCCATATTGTGCTCTCTTCATAAGGTTATATATTGCATAATAAGTGTTGGCATGTACTCTTGTGTCTCAGCTCTCTTATATCACAAATATTATACACATTCCTAAACCTAAACATAAGAAAACATATTATTATTATAATTATTAATATGATGAAGGGCATAATTCCTCAAACAAAGCATGATCACTGGCAAGGTGATATTTTCATGACATAGAGGGTAAAATATTTATCAGATTTTGAAAATCATTACATAAAATACATGATTTTGTATTAATAATAACATTGTTTTTTTGTCATGATTGTTTTGAATTGATAGGATAGTACTGTCTCCCTAGTGACAATTCTAAATTGTTCACATTGCATTACAGTGAAAACAAAAAAACATAGAAGGCAAAAAATAATACACAACAAATACATGAGTTGTATATCAGTAGCAAATAACAAAAAGGCTAATAAAATATGTGACTACAGGGTTGTCAGATAATGTTTAGCCATAAAGATATAACAATACTTCTTTATAAACTAGAAGATTAGACTTTGGTCCCAAATGACTCCACCTACTTGTAAATGTATATTTGACCTGAACCCATTTTTTAACAATACAACAAAATAAATTCACAACCTCACACATGTACTGAATACCATTAATATCCTACAATAAAGTGATTGTGCCTAACCGAGGTCTCTTAAAATCAAGCAGATTTAATAAATCCATATTTCAAAATCCACTTCAATATTCAACATCATATTTCAAAATTATTGAAGTTTGATGCCGTTTCTTGACATGCTTCAGTTTCAATTTCTTGGTAGTGTTTCGTAATGCTGAATGCTTGAATGTATGACTGCAAATTTGCAATAAATGGGGTAAACAAAATGATTTCAAATTATTTGTAATATTCAATTTCAGCCAAGAAGCCCCAAAGATCAATCCACTTTATACAAATATTATCCATGTGGCTTTCAATATGAGATTAATATTATGGCAGTTTTAACACTTTGTCAATAACACCATCTTTAAATGTTATAAAAGGTGATGCTAGATGATGGTAATAAAAAGTGGTGGACGGTAAAGAAATATATTTTCAAATAACATTTCTATTTTTCAATATCCCAAGAAACAAGTTTTCAAAAGACCTAGATGAACATGTGTAAAGGGCAAAGGGCCATTTTAATAAAAATGCAAAATAGGACTAAAAAAAAAGAGTATTTAATATAGAGTCAGCATTCCCTTGATGTTATTTGTAACATCTTCATAGGATTTCAGCCTTAAGTATTTATATTTAGTTTTCATTCAGAAAAAAATAATATGGGTTCAGCTTTTCTTCTTCAAATTGGCAACAATTCCAATTGTCTTTTATTGCAACCTATTTCTCATATAAAGCTATTTCATAATTTTAAAAGTAACAAGGTGTTATTGCATGGGAAAAGCCTTTTGAAGACTTCCACATTTTGCCAATTTAAGGATGTCCTTTTTACCTTGCTCTAGCATCAAATGCAACAAACATGGATAAAGATGGTACTGATAATCTTGACTCTTTTGGCCAATGTACCAGGTATATTTTTGCACAAAACAGAGGCAATTATTCTGAAAATAATAAATTCTAATAGGCAGACACATGTACATACAATTGTTTATATGTATAATCTATATACCACACGAGACGCAAATTGATATGTTTCATACCAGCATCTAATAAGTAAAGTGTTCTTCATTTGGCAGCAAATGGCAAGGGCTGTATTAAATTCCAATTTACACTAACATCATGAAGAGGGATATTTTATACATGCTGGCACATCCCACCCACATGCTAAGTACTAACGTAATGGAAACTGAAAGTGAAAGCATACAATCACCCAATATACAGTAGAAGCATAATTTGTACACTAACTAAAATGTACAGTCTGTGTACATATATTCTAAGGAAATTGTGCTAAACAATAAAACGGGCAAAGTAGTTTGACCAATGAGTCATATTTAATGCTGATGGGGAGTTCTAATAGAAAAGAGGATATGAGTTGTTGAATAACATGTAGGTTTTCATAACAGATTGCCATTACAATTACACATGAATTTTAGTATATTAATAACAGACCCAAATTCAATGCTGATGGGCAGTTCTAATAGAAAAGAGGATACAAATTGTTGAATAACATGTAGGTTTTTAGTAAGGCTTAAAATAAAAAAATAATAATAGCCATTTCAATTACACATGAATTCCCAGTATATTTGTTATTTACAGACCTCTCATGTCGTAATGATACAGTATTTAACAGTATGCACTAAAGAAAATAAGAAATAGGAAGAAATTATAACCAGTCAAAAAGACATTTTTCTATTTATTCTTTCCAAGACACCATGGGGTGATTGAAAGCACATACCAAACTTGGAAGAATAGAGAGTGCTGGATGCATGCAGGCAAAAGAGGTCAAAGTTCAAAGGTGAAAGGTGAAAGATGATCAGGTGGTGTCTCGTCTCTTTGTCTTAGCAGAGTTTCTCAGATGTCCAGTCAGGGTTTTTAAGCCCCCTCTGTGATGCACTGTGGAATGAATATTTTAAAAAAGTCAGTTTGAATAAATCTTTTTTTTTCTTTCTCGAATCGGCAAACATTTAGAGAACTTTAGAACTGTTATATTCTAATTACACAATAATATATGAGTACCGGTAATGAAAAGAAAACTAGTGAACGAGTCTGTGTGAAAACATCTATTAATTAGTCTTTATTGGATTCTAAAAATATAACCGACCTATATACAACTTGTATGATCAAAGGTTTTAATGTTTCTTTTTAACATGAAACATACTTTGCAGTGTAAAACTTAACAAAGGTCTTACGAATAGAAAAAAAAATAAACAAAGGTGGCCTAAATCTGAATTATATTTGACTTAGACTTTAATAAGTTTTAAAAATTTCTTTTTAAAAAGACCCATCATAATTAGAGTACTACACAATAATGCAGTACCAACTCCATGTTAGTCTATACTCCAATCCACATGTAAACGTCCATTGATTAACAAAAGAGAAATGTATAATGCAAAGCTAATGTTCCAAGAAGAGCCCCATGAAAACATAGTCTCATAAGTATTTATTTATATTTTATTACTTTATGATAGAGCAAACATATCAAATGCACACTGCAAAGAATATCAGACTACATGTATCATATTTAAAGTGTATATACTAGATATCGAATTGAAGAAAAGAAATTGTTGATCGTAAGCAGGTCAGCATTTATTGAGGGTTCAATGAGCACTTTGTTCTCTTTGCCAGGAATTCTCAAAATGTCACAAAGGTTGGATTATGCTCTAATACGACTTTGCACTTAGCTATTTTTTCATGGGAATTCCTCATTGTGAACTAAGGCGCACCCTGGTTCCCTGTGCATATATCTGTGTGCACTATTCCCCCGCCATTGTAAACACTACTAGACATGGACACTGTTCACAATGGGATAAATTGGTCTAGGTAGGAAATGAATGTGGTTGACCGTGTTACATTTTACGTCATGTTTTTAAATAACGCAGCTGTTTAGCCGCGTCATACCTGAACGAGGCTTCAGTGTGTGGGATATGAGCACTATAAAATTATCCAATATTATCATGTTTTAGACCAACCCTAACTTTCTCAGACTGGGCCATTATTATGATTATGATTATATTTTTTTCTGAATGTTTCTCACCAGGATGATCCAGACGAATACCCATGGCCAAAAGAAGAATGTAATGATGCAATGCAACACATGGTTCACACCGCGACGTCTGAAAACAAAAAAGACAAATGAGAAACGTGTTATCACATGAGAAAAGATCTCTTTAATCTCAGGAGATAACACTTGTTGGATCTTGTTAGAATCTGGGCTGTGTTTCATGACACTGTCATTACTACAAGTTCGCTGACATTTAAAATTGTTAAAGGGATGTTAGTGAACTTGTACATGCAGTAATGACAGTTTCATGAAACGTAGCCCACTTTCTTTCCAGTTACTACAGCTGAAGACTCTTATGGGGCATTGCAAGAAAGTTGCGATTGATTGCAAAATTTGCAACTGATATTTGCAATCGATTGCAAGTCAACTTTCTTTCAAGCCCCACTAGTCTCCTAAATTTCCTTGGATTTTGTTAGGATTAAAGTTTTTAACAATTAATTTAAGTTAACTAGATCAAGCTTTAATTCCCCCCCCCCTCTCTCTCTCTCTCTCTCTCTTACTAATGGGTGTTGCAAGAAAGTTGAGTCGCGATCAATTGCAAATTTGCAAATAATCGCAAGACTTACGCTTGATTTTCTTGACTTTCTTGCAACGCCCCATTAGTACTACGTACATGTACTGTATATACCGTTCAGGCCAATTGAAATCTAATCCTAACTTCTCATTCAAATTTTTTCAATATAATGAGGGCAATCAGGGCATTCCATGTTAATTCATATTTGTTATTTGTCCTGGGGGTGTTTCATAAAGCTGTTCGTAAAGTTACGCATGACTTTACGAACGACTTGTATATGAAAAGCCAAGTGGGATGCTCAATCATTATTAACTGCATCAACTAAAGTTGAACTGTGCAGATGTAGATTGACAAACATTTTTAATGCAAAGTATATTTTTTACCATAATTTAATTGAGGTTATTGGGAATATCAGAATTTTTTTGGGGGCATCCTATCTGGTACTTCATATACAAGTCGTTCGTAAAGTCATGCGTAACTTTACGAACAGCTTTATGAAATACCCTCCTGCACATAATTAATATTAAGGTACTGGTAGGGTGTCAATTAAAAAAATTACAAACAAAGATCTTGATAAAATTTCATTTGTTCACACACTACAGAGGTGCCAAACAATTCTGATTAGAGAATATGAAGGATGTTTGATACAGTGTCTTTAAACTTTCCTCAGATTCTTCTTATTTATTTCATGTTGAATAAAAAACATTAAATACTAGTAACAAAGGAAGGGGTGTAAAAAGATAATGGCAGCAGTGGCATAGCACAAGCTTTATGACCAACAGTAATGCTTTATGTAATGCTTTGCATTTTCCATCCATTCCCCCATATGGTAATGTCAATATCTTACTTCGCCCTCACACAAAGAAGATTCTCCAAGAGACTAGGGGGTATTTCTTGATAAGCCCACAGGTTTGCTGTGTGCAGACATGTACAGCCATGAACGATATTTTCTAAAAATCTGGTGTCAGCGAATTATGGCCCTTCTGCACATAGTAACTGATGCCCCTCTACAATGACATCATACTCACTGTTGGTTGTGGACTACTACAGTACTCTGCTGGACAGCTGGTGGGGCCGTCACAACAACAGTGTTGGACATCATCTGGTTCTGAGCTTGGGGTGCATAGCCAGGCTGGGGTGCGTATCCGGGTTGGGGTGCGTATCCGGGTTGGGCAGCAGGGTAGCCGGGCTGAGGGGCGTAGCCGGGTTGAGGGGCGTAGCCAGGCTGAGGTGGGTAGCCTTGCTGTGGTGGGTAGCCTTGCTGTGGTGGGTAGCCTTGCTGTGGTGGTACGCCTTGCTGTGGTGGGTAGCCGGGTGCAGGGGCTGCATTCTGAGCAAAATGAATTATATGGGAAAACAGTGTAAATGTGTAACTAAGACTGAATATTTGATAATAATAATAATAACGATAATAATAACAATGACAATAACAATGATGATAATAATAATAAAGCTGATTAGTGATGATAATGTTGATAATGATAATGATAATAATGATAATGATAATGATAATAATAATAAATAATAATAGATTATGCATTAGGAAACTAAAAATGTGAATATAAATCTAAATGTGACAATAATGTGAAGATAAGTTTCCCAGTCACTTTCTTCACACCTTTCCTAGGGTTTTTATTAAACCAACATTGCCAATCTTGAGGACTGTCAGTCTGCTGGGATGTTCCTGTCTAAATAATATTTAAGTTGTAATAACTCTTGACATTAGCCATGTTGAAGTATGCACATGCTGTAGTTTAGAAAACAAACATGTATGTCTGCCCTATTTGGCAGCACACTGACAGGGTAAGCTTCAC
>NW_022145483.1:0-25000 GCF_000002235.5 Strongylocentrotus purpuratus
CACGGGATCA
Organism: Strongylocentrotus purpuratus; assembly: GCF_000002235.5. NCBI lineage: Eukaryota > Metazoa > Echinodermata > Echinoidea > Camarodonta > Strongylocentrotidae > Strongylocentrotus > Strongylocentrotus purpuratus. The sequence continues at coordinate 11 of NW_022145483.1, forward strand.
ATGTTAAAATCTCCCATTATATAAACCTGTTTATGTTCAGTATGTGTTTTTTGTAAAACATTTTCAACGACAGGGAAATTGCTTTCAATAAACAGTGATTCATAGTTGTATGATGGGTATAATATACATATATCATTGCGTATTTCATATTCAAAATTGTCAGCGACCAATAGACCAACACCTCCACTCTTTTGTACTTGGCGATTAAATTGTATAAATGAATGACCGGATACATTGAATAATAGTGGCGTACTATCATTAACCCAAGTTTCTATACATAAGTACAGATGAAATTGGATAAAGTATTACAATGTATGTTTAAACTACGCGAATTAAAATGTAAAATACTAAAAAATGATAGTTAATGTTACTGAATTCAGTCGTAAAATCCTCATCAATATAATATTTACAGTTCAGAAACCTACTGAAATGAAACTCATATTCTTTTTCGGATAAATAGTTTAAATCATTGATATCAGTATAAGTATCTGTAGTATTACTACCAAATATTGAATGAAGTTCGTCATTATTCAAGTCTTGAATAGGAAATGAACAATGAGAACAGAGTGGGTTATTAATGTAGCCGAATGCTCATGTTCTCTATAACGCTCATTTTATGTATTTTATTACCAGAGAAAAAAAGATGTCAGTCAGTCACTCAATAGTGTCTGAGAGTACAGTCTAGAAAGTAAAAGGGTTTCCTTACATAATTTCAATACGAGGACACTGCTAACGTTTAAGTTTCACAAATAGGACATACGTGACATATTCATCATTTCAACATTCAACTGAAAATTGTGATATGATCTCATCATCTGATCAAAAAACTAAAAGCACCGTTTTTATAGCCCATGGTCTCAGCTATAACATACCCCAATTTGGGAGAAAACAAAGCACACATAAGATAGATAGTGCTCATAGATGAATGCCATGTAGATTCATGATGTGAACGAAATTCACCTTCCATAGACATAACACGCAAATGACGAAAATTCTGACATGTGGCCTTTAATTGAATTTTGTACTATGATGACCTCATTAAAATGAAACTTAGTGAAAAGTGATCTTGTAGAGAATTGCCTTATCTACAACATATCGACATTTCAAAGAGAATCGATGAATATTGAGAGAAATACACTACATTTTCCATAAATACAATGACGTCATAATATGCAATTTTGTATTTTTGACTTCCAAGGCCATTATGATGCCGTCAAGATGTACTTAATGGCCAAATGAGATATGAAATCATACCTCCGACTCATACTCTATCTAAATATGAAAAAAAAATTGGCAATCCCTATTCATCCAATGGACTTTTCATAGGCATGTTTTTGCCCATATATGCAATGTATTACAAAAATCGCGCGTACGGACGGTTATCTTGAACGGACGCTCATTCCGTTTTTAATAGTGATAAAGAGCTAAACATGGTATCAAATTTTCCGGAAAAATATGAGGAATATTCGGTCAAGAGCTTTTGCGGAGAAATTATTTTTCGTTCGGCCGTGACGAACGAAAACGTGCAAAAATGCGTGTTTTGCGTGATTTTTTATGAAATGCTTAAAATGGCCTGAAACGTATGCAAAAAAAATTTAAGACGATTTTGAGCAATTTAAAATTTTACGCGCGCATTGACGCGCGCGCCTACGCGTACGCGCATTTTTGCGCGCATTTATTGACCTCATATTGATCCGACGGATATTGATCTTAATCTTGATAAATATGAATGTAAAATTACTTTCCGTTATGAAGATATGATCATAAGTTGATTTTTACAAAATGGCGCCTGGATGACGTCACGATGACTTTGAGTCTTTGAAAAGTCACGCAGTTCTAAGTTAGACTAAGATCTATCATCAGTGAAAGATTCATAACAATGGCTTTATTGAGTCTTGAGATATCCTGCGAACAAATTCGAGGAAGAATAATAAATAAAAAAAAAATAAATAAAAATCTTGACGAAATCAAAAGGTGATACGTTGACTTCGTTACGTATCACCTAATAATAAAGAAAATCTTGACGAAATCAAAAGGTGATACGTAGACTTCGTTACGTATCACCTAATGATTCCGTCAAAATTTGCAATTTCAACTTTCGATTGAAAATTCCGACATGATCCCAACATCCGATGAAAAAACAAAGTACACCGTTTTTATAGCCCATGGTCTCAGCTATAACATACCCCAATTTGGGAGAAAACAGAGCACACATAAGATAGATAGTGCTCATAGATGAATGCCATGTAGATTCATGATGTGAACGAAATTCACCTTCCATAGACATAACACGCAAATGACGAAAATTCTGACATGTGGCCTTTAATTGAATTTTGTACTATGATGACCTCATTAAAATGAAACTTAGTGAAAAGTGATCTTGTAGAGAATTGCCTTATCTACAACATATCGACATTTCAAAGAGAATCGATGAATATTGAGAGAAATACACTACATTTTCCATAAATACAATGACGTCATAATATGCAATTTTGTATTTTTGACTTCCAAGGCCATTATGATGCCGTCAAGATGTACTTAATGGCCAAATGAGATATGAAATCATACCTCCGACTCATACTCTATCTAAATATGAAAAAAAAATTGGCAATCCCTATTCATCCCAATGGACTTTTCATAGGCATGTTTTTGCCCATATATGCAATGTATTACAAAAATCGCGCGTACGGACGGTTATCTTGAACGGACGCTCATTCCGTTTTTAATAGTGATAAAGAGCTAAACATGGTATCAAATTTTCCGGAAAAATATGAGGAATATTCGGTCAAGAGCTTTTGCGGAGAAATTATTTTTCGTTCGGCCGTGACGAACGAAAACGTGCAAAAATGCGTGTTTTGCGTGATTTTTTATGAAATGCTTAAAATGGCCTGAAACGTATGCAAAAAAAATTTAAGACGATTTTGAGCAATTTAAAATTTTACGCGCGCATTGACGCGCGCGCCTACGCGTACGCGCATTTTTGCGCGCATTTATTGACCTCATATTGATCCGACGGATATTGATCTTAATCTTGATAAATATGAATGTAAAATTACTTTCCGTTATGAAGATATGATCATAAGTTGATTTTTACAAAATGGCGCCTGGATGACGTCACGATGACTTTGAGTCTTTGAAAAGTCACGCAGTTCTAAGTTAGACTAAGATCTATCATCAGTGAAAGATTCATAACAATGGCTTTATTGAGTCTTGAGATATCCTGCGAACAAATTCGAGGAAGAATAATAAATAAAAAAAAAAATAAATAAAAATCTTGACGAAATCAAAAGGTGATACGTTGACTTCGTTACGTATCACCTAATAATAAAGAAAATCTTGACGAAATCAAAAGGTGATACGTAGACTTCGTTACGTATCACCTAATGATTCCGTCAAAATTTGCAATTTCAACTTTCGATTGAAAATTCCGACATGATCCCAACATCCGATGAAAAAACAAAGTACACCGTTTTTATAGCCCATGGTCTCAGCTATAACATACCCCAATTTGGGAGAAAACAGAGCACACATAAGATAGATAGTGCTCATAGATGAATGCCATGTAGATTCATGATGTGAACGAAATTCACCTTCCATAGACATAACACGCAAATGACGAAAATTCTGACATGTGGCCTTTAATTGAATTTTGTACTATGATGACCTCATTAAAATGAAACTTAGTGAAAAGTGATCTTGTAGAGAATTGCCTTATCTACAACATATCGACATTTCAAAGAGAATCGATGAATATTGAGAGAAATACACTACATTTTCCATAAATACAATGACGTCATAATATGCAATTTGTATTTTTGACTTCCAAGGCCATTATGATGCCGTCAAGATGTACTTAATGGCCAAATGAGATATGAAATCATACCTCCGACTCATACTCTATCTAAATATGAAAAAAAAATTGGCAATCCCTATTCATCCCAATGGACTTTTCATAGGCATGTTTTTGCCCATATATGCAATGTATTACAAAAATCGCGCGTACGGACGGTTATCTTGAACGGACGCTCATTCCGTTTTTAATAGTGATAAAGAGCTAAACATGGTATCAAATTTTCCGGAAAAATATGAGGAATATTCGGTCAAGAGCTTTTGCGGAGAAATTATTTTTCGTTCGGCCGTGACGAACGAAAACGTGCAAAAATGCGTGTTTTGCGTGATTTTTTATGAAATGCTTAAAATGGCCTGAAACGTATGCAAAAAAAATTTAAGACGATTTTGAGCAATTTAAAATTTTACGCGCGCATTGACGCGCGCGCCTACGCGTACGCGCATTTTTGCGCGCATTTATTGACCTCATATTGATCCGACGGATATTGATCTTAATCTTGATAAATATGAATGTAAAATTACTTTCCGTTATGAAGATATGATCATAAGTTGATTTTTACAAAATGGCGCCTGGATGACGTCACGATGACTTTGAGTCTTTGAAAAGTCACGCAGTTCTAAGTTAGACTAAGATCTATCATCAGTGAAAGATTCATAACAATGGCTTTATTGAGTCTTGAGATATCCTGCGAACAAATTCGAGGAAGAATAATAAATAAAAAAAAAAATAAATAAAAATCTTGACGAAATCAAAAGGTGATACGTTGACTTCGTTACGTATCACCTAATAATAAAGAAAATCTTGACGAAATCAAAAGGTGATACGTAGACTTCGTTACGTATCACCTAATGATTCCGTCAAAATTTGCAATTTCAACTTTCGATTGAAAATTCCGACATGATCCCAACATCCGATGAAAAAACAAAGTACACCGTTTTTATAGCCCATGGTCTCAGCTATAACATACCCCAATTTGGGAGAAAACAGAGCACACATAAGATAGATAGTGCTCATAGATGAATGCCATGTAGATTCATGATGTGAACGAAATTCACCTTCCATAGACATAACACGCAAATGACGAAAATTCTGACATGTGGCCTTTAATTGAATTTTGTACTATGATGACCTCATTAAAATGAAACTTAGTGAAAAGTGATCTTGTAGAGAATTGCCTTATCTACAACATATCGACATTTCAAAGAGAATCGATGAATATTGAGAGAAATACACTACATTTTCCATAAATACAATGACGTCATAATATGCAATTTTGTATTTTTGACTTCCAAGGCCATTATGATGCCGTCAAGATGTACTTAATGGCCAAATGAGATATGAAATCATACCTCCGACTCATACTCTATCTAAATATGAAAAAAAAATTGGCAATCCCTATTCATCCCAATGGACTTTTCATAGGCATGTTTTTGCCCATATATGCAATGTATTACAAAAATCGCGCGTACGGACGGTTATCTTGAACGGACGCTCATTCCGTTTTTAATAGTGATAAAGAGCTAAACATGGTATCAAATTTTCCGGAAAAATATGAGGAATATTCGGTCAAGAGCTTTTGCGGAGAAATTATTTTTCGTTCGGCCGTGACGAACGAAAACGTGCAAAAATGCGTGTTTTGCGTGATTTTTTATGAAATGCTTAAAATGGCCTGAAACGTATGCAAAAAAAATTTAAGACGATTTTGAGCAATTTAAAATTTTACGCGCGCATTGACGCGCGCGCCTACGCGTACGCGCATTTTTGCGCGCATTTATTGACCTCATATTGATCCGACGGATATTGATCTTAATCTTGATAAATATGAATGTAAAATTACTTTCCGTTATGAAGATATGATCATAAGTTGATTTTTACAAAATGGCGCCTGGATGACGTCACGATGACTTTGAGTCTTTGAAAAGTCACGCAGTTCTAAGTTAGACTAAGATCTATCATCAGTGAAAGATTCATAACAATGGCTTTATTGAGTCTTGAGATATCCTGCGAACAAATTCGAGGAAGAATAATAAATAAAAAAAAAAATAAATAAAAATCTTGACGAAATCAAAAGGTGATACGTTGACTTCGTTACGTATCACCTAATAATAAAGAAAATCTTGACGAAATCAAAAGGTGATACGTAGACTTCGTTACGTATCACCTAATGATTCCGTCAAAATTTGCAATTTCAACTTTCGATTGAAAATTCCGACATGATCCCAACATCCGATGAAAAAACAAAGTACACCGTTTTTATAGCCCATGGTCTCAGCTATAACATACCCCAATTTGGGAGAAAACAGAGCACACATAAGATAGATAGTGCTCATAGATGAATGCCATGTAGATTCATGATGTGAACGAAATTCACCTTCCATAGACATAACACGCAAATGACGAAAATTCTGACATGTGGCCTTTAATTGAATTTTGTACTATGATGACCTCATTAAAATGAAACTTAGTGAAAAGTGATCTTGTAGAGAATTGCCTTATCTACAACATATCGACATTTCAAAGAGAATCGATGAATATTGAGAGAAATACACTACATTTTCCATAAATACAATGACGTCATAATATGCAATTTTGTATTTTTGACTTCCAAGGCCATTATGATGCCGTCAAGATGTACTTAATGGCCAAATGAGATATGAAATCATACCTCCGACTCATACTCTATCTAAATATGAAAAAAAAATTGGCAATCCCTATTCATCCCAATGGACTTTTCATAGGCATGTTTTTGCCCATATATGCAATGTATTACAAAAATCGCGCGTACGGACGGTTATCTTGAACGGACGCTCATTCCGTTTTTAATAGTGATAAAGAGCTAAACATGGTATCAAATTTTCCGGAAAAATATGAGGAATATTCGGTCAAGAGCTTTTGCGGAGAAATTATTTTTCGTTCGGCCGTGACGAACGAAAACGTGCAAAAATGCGTGTTTTGCGTGATTTTTTATGAAATGCTTAAAATGGCCTGAAACGTATGCAAAAAAAATTTAAGACGATTTTGAGCAATTTAAAATTTTACGCGCGCATTGACGCGCGCGCCTACGCGTACGCGCATTTTTGCGCGCATTTATTGACCTCATATTGATCCGACGGATATTGATCTTAATCTTGATAAATATGAATGTAAAATTACTTTCCGTTATGAAGATATGATCATAAGTTGATTTTTACAAAATGGCGCCTGGATGACGTCACGATGACTTTGAGTCTTTGAAAAGTCACGCAGTTCTAAGTTAGACTAAGATCTATCATCAGTGAAAGATTCATAACAATGGCTTTATTGAGTCTTGAGATATCCTGCGAACAAATTCGAGGAAGAATAATAAATAAAAAAAAAAATAAATAAAAATCTTGACGAAATCAAAAGGTGATACGTTGACTTCGTTACGTATCACCTAATAATAAAGAAAATCTTGACGAAATCAAAAGGTGATACGTAGACTTCGTTACGTATCACCTAATGATTCCGTCAAAATTTGCAATTTCAACTTTCGATTGAAAATTCCGACATGATCCCAACATCCGATGAAAAAACAAAGTACACCGTTTTTATAGCCCATGGTCTCAGCTATAACATACCCCAATTTGGGAGAAAACAGAGCACACATAAGATAGATAGTGCTCATAGATGAATGCCATGTAGATTCATGATGTGAACGAAATTCACCTTCCATAGACATAACACGCAAATGACGAAAATTCTGACATGTGGCCTTTAATTGAATTTTGTACTATGATGACCTCATTAAAATGAAACTTAGTGAAAAGTGATCTTGTAGAGAATTGCCTTATCTACAACATATCGACATTTCAAAGAGAATCGATGAATATTGAGAGAAATACACTACATTTTCCATAAATACAATGACGTCATAATATGCAATTTTGTATTTTTGACTTCCAAGGCCATTATGATGCCGTCAAGATGTACTTAATGGCCAAATGAGATATGAAATCATACCTCCGACTCATACTCTATCTAAATATGAAAAAAAAATTGGCAATCCCTATTCATCCCAATGGACTTTTCATAGGCATGTTTTTGCCCATATATGCAATGTATTACAAAAATCGCGCGTACGGACGGTTATCTTGAACGGACGCTCATTCCGTTTTTAATAGTGATAAAGAGCTAAACATGGTATCAAATTTTCCGGAAAAATATGAGGAATATTCGGTCAAGAGCTTTTGCGGAGAAATTATTTTTCGTTCGGCCGTGACGAACGAAAACGTGCAAAAATGCGTGTTTTGCGTGATTTTTTATGAAATGCTTAAAATGGCCTGAAACGTATGCAAAAAAAATTTAAGACGATTTTGAGCAATTTAAAATTTTACGCGCGCATTGACGCGCGCGCCTACGCGTACGCGCATTTTTGCGCGCATTTATTGACCTCATATTGATCCGACGGATATTGATCTTAATCTTGATAAATATGAATGTAAAATTACTTTCCGTTATGAAGATATGATCATAAGTTGATTTTTACAAAATGGCGCCTGGATGACGTCACGATGACTTTGAGTCTTTGAAAAGTCACGCAGTTCTAAGTTAGACTAAGATCTATCATCAGTGAAAGATTCATAACAATGGCTTTATTGAGTCTTGAGATATCCTGCGAACAAATTCGAGGAAGAATAATAAATAAAAAAAAAAATAAATAAAAATCTTGACGAAATCAAAAGGTGATACGTTGACTTCGTTACGTATCACCTAATAATAAAGAAAATCTTGACGAAATCAAAAGGTGATACGTAGACTTCGTTACGTATCACCTAATGATTCCGTCAAAATTTGCAATTTCAACTTTCGATTGAAAATTCCGACATGATCCCAACATCCGATGAAAAAACAAAGTACACCGTTTTTATAGCCCATGGTCTCAGCTATAACATACCCCAATTTGGGAGAAAACAGAGCACACATAAGATAGATAGTGCTCATAGATGAATGCCATGTAGATTCATGATGTGAACGAAATTCACCTTCCATAGACATAACACGCAAATGACGAAAATTCTGACATGTGGCCTTTAATTGAATTTTGTACTATGATGACCTCATTAAAATGAAACTTAGTGAAAAGTGATCTTGTAGAGAATTGCCTTATCTACAACATATCGACATTTCAAAGAGAATCGATGAATATTGAGAGAAATACACTACATTTTCCATAAATACAATGACGTCATAATATGCAATTTTGTATTTTTGACTTCCAAGGCCATTATGATGACGTTAAGATGTACTTAATGGCCAAATGAGATATGAAATCATACCTCCGACTCATACTCTATCTAAATATGAAAAAAAAATTGGCAATCCCTATTCATCCCAATGGACTTTTTATAGGCATGTTTTTGCCCATATATGCAATGTATTACAAAAATCGCGCGTACGGACGGTTATCTTGAACGGACGCTCATTCCGTTTTTAATAGTGATAAAGAGCTAAACATGGTATCAAATTTTCCGGAAAAATATGAGGAATATTCAGTCAAAAGCTTTTGCGGAGAAATTATTTTTCGTTCGGCCGTGACGAACGAAAACGTGCAAAAATGCGTGTTTTGCGTGATTTTTTATGAAATGCTTATAATGGCCTGAAACGTATGCAAAAAAAATTTAAGACGATTTTGAGCAATTTAAAATTTTACGCGCGCATTAACGCGCGCGCCTACGCGTACGCGCATTTTTGCGCGCATTTATTGACCTCAAATTGACCCGACGGATATTGATCTTATTCATGATAAATATGAATGAAAAATAACTTTCCGTTATGAAGATATGATCACTAGTTGATTTTCACAAAATGGCGCCTGGATGACGTCACGATAACTTTGAGTCTTTGAAAAGTCACGCAGTTCTAAGTTAGACTAAGATCTATCATCATTGAAAGATTCATGACAATGGCTTTATTCAGTCTTGAGATATCCTGCGAACAGATTCGAGGAAGAATAAAAAGAAATAATAATAAAGAAAATCTTGACGAAATCAAAAGGTGATACGTAGACTTCGTTACGTATCACCTAATGATTCCGTCAAAATTTGCAATTTCAACTTTCGATTGAAAATTCCGACATGATCCCAACATCCGATGAAAAAACAAAGTACACCGTTTTTATAGCCCATGGTCTCAGCTATAACATACCCCAATTTGGGAGAAAACAGAGCACACATAAGATAGATAGTGCTCATAGATGAATGCCATGTAGATTCATGATGTGAACGAAATTCACCTTCCATAGACATAACACGCAAATGACGAAAATTCTGACATGTGGCCTTTAATTGAATTTTGTACTATGATGACCTCATTAAAATGAAACTTAGTGAAAAGTGATCTTGTAGAGAATTGCCTTATCTACAACATATCGACATTTCAAAGAGAATCGATGAATATTGAGAGAAATACACTACATTTTCCATAAATACAATGACGTCATAATATGCAATTTTGTATTTTTGACTTCCAAGGCCATTATGATGCCGTCAAGATGTACTTAATGGCCAAATGAGATATGAAATCATACCTCCGACTCATACTCTATCTAAATATGAAAAAAAAATTGGCAATCCCTATTCATCCCAATGGACTTTTCATAGGCATGTTTTTGCCCATATATGCAATGTATTACAAAAATCGCGCGTACGGACGGTTATCTTGAACGGACGCTCATTCCGTTTTTAATAGTGATAAAGAGCTAAACATGGTATCAAATTTTCCGGAAAAATATGAGGAATATTCGGTCAAGAGCTTTTGCGGAGAAATTATTTTTCGTTCGGCCGTGACGAACGAAAACGTGCAAAAATGCGTGTTTTGCGTGATTTTTTATGAAATGCTTAAAATGGCCTGAAACGTATGCAAAAAAAATTTAAGACGATTTTGAGCAATTTAAAATTTTACGCGCGCATTGACGCGCGCGCCTACGCGTACGCGCATTTTTGCGCGCATTTATTGACCTCATATTGATCCGACGGATATTGATCTTAATCTTGATAAATATGAATGTAAAATTACTTTCCGTTATGAAGATATGATCATAAGTTGATTTTTACAAAATGGCGCCTGGATGACGTCACGATGACTTTGAGTCTTTGAAAAGTCACGCAGTTCTAAGTTAGACTAAGATCTATCATCAGTGAAAGATTCATAACAATGGCTTTATTGAGTCTTGAGATATCCTGCGAACAAATTCGAGGAAGAATAATAAATAAAAAAAAAAATAAATAAAAATCTTGACGAAATCAAAAGGTGATACGTTGACTTCGTTACGTATCACCTAATAAAGAAAAATCTTGACGAAATCAAAAGGTGATACGTTGACTTCGTTACGTATCACCTAATGACTTCGTTACGTATCACCTAACTAGAAATTTAATTCGTCATGGGGACGAATTAGGTGGTCTGTCTTCAAGTCTTATAAGAGATTATACTATTTACTATATTGAGAAAGGGAGAAGTAATATAGACATGTAAACAATGATGATGATCATGATGATCATGATGATGATGATCTTGATAGTAATGGTGATGACGATCATGATGATGATGATCATGATGATGTTGATGATTATCATCAACAGACCACGATGACATCAGACTGAACAAAATTAGAAAACATTTAGATAGTGTATCGTCTCAGCTACAACATACTCAAAAATCAACAAAAACCAAGCCGAAATAACGGCGATATTGCTCGCAAAAGACAAGAATGTAGAATCCAGATTTGAGAAAAAGTCATCTTCCATAAGGATTACACGCCAAAAGTAATGGATCTAGTGATAATAGGGTAATAATAAAGTAAATATGGTTGTTTATTACATTATTTGCGATTGTACGTGTTTTAATATTCAAAGGAGATGGTAGAGTGAAAGGTCAAAAAGAAAAAAAAGTGAAGAAAAAAAATTGTTGGAGACGCCCGGACTCGAACCAGGGACCTCGAGGTCGAAAGTCAAGTGCGTTACCGATATACCAAAACATTTCCAATAGAGATTACACGTAAACGTAAAATGGAATTATCAAATCCCACTTTGTAAGTGAAATATGAGCATGATCCCGGCATCTAATCGAAAAATAAAGGGCACATTTATGATAGCTTATTTTCTCAGCTACAACATACTCAAAGCTCAGGGTAAACAAAGATAAAACGACGGAGATATTGCTCGCGAAAGACGAGAATGTAGAATCCAGTTTGAGAAAAAGTCATGTCCCATAGAGAATACACGCAAAATGTGAAAAATTGACATGCCTCCTTTAATCGCAAAAAAACGCCATGATACCTTTGTCAAAATGAAATTTCGTGAAAACTACATTTGTAGAGAATATTCTCAGGTAGAACATATCAAAATTTGAAAGAAAATTGATCAATATTTACAGAGATACAATCAATTTTCCAGAAATCTGCTGACGTCATAATATGCAAATTAAAATTTTGAGTTCGGAGGCCATTATCATGACGTCATGAGTCAATTGAGGGTCAAATGAGACATGAAATCATATCTCCAATTCATACTCTATCAACATATGAAAAGAAAATTTGGTTTATCTTCCATCCTAAAGCGCTACAATGGATTTTGTATAGGCATGTTTTTGCCCATGTATGCTATGTATTACAAGAGCTCGCACGCACGGACATTATCTTAAACAGACGCTCATTCCGTTATTAATGGGCAGAAAAAGGTTAACAAGGTATCAAAATGCTTGGAAAAATGTGCCAAATATGATGACAGAGAACATTTTGCGATTTTATTTTGGCAAATACCAGTACGCGCGAAAACGCGCGCGCACGCGCGTGCGAGCTTTTTTTGCGAAACGCTTAAAATGGCCTCAAACGTATGCAAAATTAATTTGGGACGATTTTGAGCATTTTTTTTTTTTTTGCGCGCGCTGACGCGCGGACATACGCGTGCGCGCGCGTTTTTTGACCTGAAATTGACCGGACGGATATTGACCTTAATCATGATAAATATGAATATGAAATGCCTTTCCGTTATGAAGATATGATCCTGAGTAAAAAGTACAAAAAAAAACACAAAATGGCGCCTGGATGACGTCATGAAGACTTGATGATATTGAAAAGGTTACTGTCACGTCTCATGACAATGACCTATGACTGTGCCAAAATTGAACGAAATTGATCAAACTGATCTTGAGTTATCCTGTGAACAAAAAAGTGGGAACAATAAATAAAAATAAAGAATAATAGTAAATAAATAAAGAAAGAAAATTCTGACGAAAACAATAGGTGATCTGTTTTCAACAGACCACCTAACTAGACTTTAATTCGTCACTTAGACGAATTAGGTGATACGTATGATAATGGTCTACATAACGAATAATGCATTACACGATATATTATTTTGTAAACTGCTTCTCCCATTCATATGCTTCTCCCATTATGATCTATTCATATGTCAAGATTAAATTGTGTCTCCTTGATCATCATGGATCTAGGGAAGATAGATTGAAACAATATATGACCTTCGACCCTGTGCAGTAACCAGTTACACATTTGACTCTAATTTACATCATGAAGAACACCTTTTGACGATTTTTATCTTATTCAAAGAAATGAAAATGTAATTGATAAATGATTATCATCATTATGATAATGATGATCATGATGATCATGATCATGATCATGAGCGCGATCATGACATCTTATTGAAAAAATGAGGGTTGATTTAGATAGCATATAGTCTCAGCTACAACATACTAAAAAATCAACAAAATCCAAGCCGAAATAACGGCGATATTGCTCGCAAAAGACGGGAATGTAGACTCCAGATTTTAGAAAAAGTCATCTCCCATAGGGATTACACGCAAAAAGTAATGGATTAAGTGAAAATAGGGTAATAATAAAGTAAAAAGGGTTATTTATGACATTATTTGCGAATCTACGTGTTTAAATAATCAAAGGAGATGGTACAGTGAAGGTCAAAAGGAAAAAAAAGTGAGAAAAAAAAAGTGTTGGAGACACCCGGACTCGAACCAGGGATCTCGAGGTTGGAAGTCAAGTGCGTTAACGATATACCAAAACATCTCCCATAGCGATTACACGTAAACGGGAAATGGAATTCAGAAATCCTACTTTGCAAGTGAAATATGAGCATGATATCGGCATCTAATCGAAGAATAAAAGACACACTTTGATAGCTCATTGTCTCAGCTACAACATATCCAAAGCTCAGCGAAAACAAAGGTAAAACAACGGAGATTTTGCTCGCGAAAGACAGGAGTGTAGAATCCAGTTTTGAGAAAAAGTCATGTCCCATAGAGAATACACGCAAAATGCGTAAAATTGACATGCCTCCTTTAATCGCAAAAATACACCATGATACTTTTGTCAAAAATAAAAATTGTGAATACTACATTTGTAGAAAATTGTCTCAGCTAGAACATATCAAAATTAAAAAGAAAATTGATCAATATTTACAGAGATACAATCCATTTTCCAAAAATATGCTGACGTCATAATATGCAAATTGAAATTTTGAGTTTGGAGGCCATTATGATGACGTCATGAGTTTATTGAGGATAAAATGAGACATGAAATCAAATTTCCGACTCATAATCTATCCAAATATGAAAAAAATATTAGGAGTTTCTATCTATTCTAAAGAGTTACAATGAATTTTTTATAGGCATGTTTTTGCCCATGTATTGTGGATAAAGATAACGCAAATCCGCGCGTGCTGTCAACTTTGACGGACGCTCATTGCGTTAATAAAAGGTGAACAACTTATCAAAATGCTTGGAAAAATGTACCGAATATGATGACAGAAAAAAATCGGCGATTCTAAGTTGCAAAATGCCAGTACGCGCGAAAACGCGCGCGCATGCGCGTGTGCGTAATTTTTTTATCAAATGCTCCATATGGCCTGAAACGTATGCAAAAAAAATTTGGGATGATTTAGAGCATTTTAATTTTTTTCGCGCGCGTAAACGCGCGGACATAAGCGTACGCGCATTTTTGCGCGCATTTATTGACTTGAAATTGACCGGACGGATATTGAGTTTAATCATGATAAATATGAATGAAAAATGGTTTTCCTTTATGAAGATATGATCATAAGTTGATTTTCACAAAATGGCGCCTGGATGACGTCACGATGACCTTGACTGTCTGAAAAGTCACACAGTTCTAAGTTAGACTAAGATCTATCATCATTGAAAGTTTCATGATAATGGCTTTATTCAGTCTTGAGATATCTTGCGAACAAATTCGAGGAAGAATAATAAAAATAAACTAGATTTGTAATACTTGTTTGGAACAAGTATAGGTGGGCTGATCCAACAAAAAATTGAGACAAAATAAAGGGTACATTTGAAATAGCTTTTTGTCTCAGCTACAACATATTCGGAGTTCAGCGTAAATGAAGCTAAAACGACGTAGATATTGCTCGCGAAAGACGGGAATGTAGAATCAAGTTTTGAGAAAAAGTCATGTCCCATAGAGAATACACGCAAAATGTGAAAAAATTAGCTTGCCTCCTTTAATCGCAAAAATACGCCATGATGCCTTTGTCAAAATAAAGAATAATTAGAACTGCATCTGTAGAAAATTGTCTCAGCTAGAACGTATCAAAATTTGGAAGAAAATCGATCAATATTTACAGAGATACAATCAATTTTCTATAAATATGCTGACGTCATAATATGCAAATTGGAATTTTGAGTTCGGAGGCCATTATGATGACGTCATGAGTTAATTGAGGATCAAATGAGACATGAACAAATATCTCCGAATCATACTCTATTAAAATATGAAAAAAATTGGCGTCACCTTGCATTCTAAAGAGCTACAATGTATTTTGTATAGGCATGTTTTTGCCCATATATGCTATGTATTACAAGAGCTCGCGCGCACGGAAATTTTGTTTAACGGTCGATCATTCCGTTTTTAATAGTCATAAAGAAACAACCATGGCATCTATTTGTTTGTAAAAATATGTAGAATATTATGAAGAAAAAAAAATGGCGATTCTATGTTGTGTAATAGTTTTACGCGCGAAAACGCGCGCGCATGTGCGTGTGCGCGATTTTTTATAAAATGCTTAAAATGGCCTCAAACGTATGCAAAATGATTTTGAGACGATTTTGAGCATTTCAAAATTTTGCGCGCGCATTGACGCGCGGACGTACGCGCACGCGCGCGTTCTTTGACCTGAAATTGACCGGACGGATATTGACCTTGATCATGATAAATATGAATGAGAAATAACTTTTGGTTATGAAGATATGATCATAAGTTGATTTTCGTAAAATTTTACAAAATGGCGCCTAGATGACGTCATCAGTAATGTTTAATGTTGAAAACGTTATTGTGCTTTGTACATATGCCTATACATATGTGTGCTAAATTTCAAGGCTTTTGATTGAGCCATTTTCAAGTTATCCTGCCAACAAAAAAGTGGTTAGAAATAAGAAAAATAAACTAGACATATAATACTTGTTTGGAACAAGTATAGGTGGGCTGGTCAACTAAAACTTGAGACAAAATAGAGCAAAAATAAGCGACATACTGCTTACAAATTCTTAAAAAACAATATCATGTAGATTTATAACGTGAACTAAATTCACCTTCTATAGGCATAACACGCAAATTATGAAGTTTTTGACATGAGGCCTTTAATCAAAATTTTCACTATGATGACGTCATCAAAATGAAAAATAGTTATTACTGCGCTTGTAGAGAATTGTCTTAGCTACAACATATCGAAATTTTGAAGAAAATTGATCAATATTTACAGAGATACAATCAATTTTACATAAATATGCTGACGTCATAATATGCAAATTCGTATTTTGAGTTCCAAGGCCATTGTGATGATGTCACGATACACTTAATGGCCAAATGAGACATGAAATCATATTTCCGACTCATACTCTATCTAAATATGAAAAATAATTGAGGATCACGGTGCATTCCAAAGAGCTATAACGGATTTTGTATAGGCATGTTTTTGCCCATATATGCTATGTATTAAAAGACCTCGCGCGCACTGACATTTATCTTGAATTTACGCTCATCTTGTTCATAATGGTCATAAAGAAATAAACATGGTATCAAATTCCTTGAAAAAATATGAGAAATATCATGAAAGAAAAAAAAATGGCGATTCTATGTTTTGTAATGGTGTTACGCGCGAAAACGCGCGCGCATGCTCGTACGCGCGATTTTTTATAAAATGCTTTAAATGACCTGAAACGTATGCAAAAAAAATTTGAGACGATTTTGAGCATTTACAAATTTTGCGCGCGCACTGACGCGCGGACGTACGCGCACGCGCGCGTTTTTTGACCTGAAATTGACTGGATTGATATTGACCTTGATCATGATAAATATGAATGAGAAATGATTTACCGTTATGAAAATATGATCATGAGTAAATTTTCAGAAAATTTCACAAAATGGCGCCTAGATGACGTCATCAGTCAAGGTCAAGGTTTTAAACCTTACCGTGTTTTCTCCATATGCCTATACATATGTGTGCCAAATTTCAAGTTATTTGATTTAGCCATTTTCAAGTTATCTTGTTAACAAAAAAGTGGTTAGAAATAAAATAAATAAACTAGATTTGTAATACTTGTTTGGAACAAGTATAGGTGGGCTGGTCCAACTAAAATTTGAGACAAAATGAAGGGCACATTTGAGATATCTTATCGTCTCAGCTACAACAAACTCGAAGTACAGCGTAAACGAAGCTAAAACGACGTAGATATTGCTCGCGAAAGACGGGAATGTAGAATCGAGTTTTGAAAAAAAGTCATGTCCCATAGAGAATACACGCTAAATGTGAAAAATTGACATGCCTCCTTTAATCGCAAAAATACGCCATGATGCCTTTGTCAAAATAAAGAATAATTAGAACTGCATCTGTAGAAAATTGTCTCAGCTAGAACGTATCAAAATTTGGAAGAAAATCGATCAATATTTACAGAGATACAATCAATTTTCTATAAATATGCTGACGTCATAATATGCAAATTGGAATTTTGAGTTCGGAGGCCATTATGATGACGTCATGAGTTAATTGAGGATCAAATGAGACATGAACAAATATCTCCGAATCATACTCTATTAAAATATGAAAAAAATTGGCGTCACCTTGCATTCTAAAGAGCTACAATGTATTTTGTATAGGCATGTTTTTGCCCATATATGCTATGTATTACAAGAGCTCGCGCGCACGGAAATTTTGTTTAACGGTCGATCATTCCGTTTTTAATAGTCATAAAGAAACAACCATGGCATCTATTTGTTTGTAAAAATATGTAGAATATTATGAAGAAAAAAAAATGGCGATTCTATGTTGTGTAATAGTTTTACGCGCGAAAACGCGCGCGCATGAGCGTGTGCGCGATTTTTTATAAAATGCTTAAAATGGCCTCAAACGTATGCAAAATGATTTTGAGACGATTTTGAGCATTTTAAAATTTTGCGCGCGCATTGACGCGCGGACGTACGCGCACGCGCGCGTTCTTTGACCTGAAATTGACCGGACGGATATTGACCTTGATCATGATAAATATGAATGAGAAATAACTTTTGGTTATGAAGATATGATCATAAGTTGATTTTCGTAAAATTTTACAAAATGGCGCCTAGATGACGTCATCAGTAATGTTTAATGTTGAAAACGTTATTGTGCTTTGTACATATGCCTATACATATGTGTGCTAAATTTCAAGGCTTTTGATTGAGCCATTTTCAAGTTATCCTGCCAACAAAAAAGTGGTTAGAAATAAGAAAAATAAATAATAAATAAATAAATAAATAAAGGCAATTCTAACGAAATTATAAGGTGGTCTGTACGTTATACAGCCCACCTGATAATAAATAAATAAATAAATAAAGGCAATTCTAACGAAATTATAAGGTGGTCTGTACGTTATACAGCCCACCTGATAATAATAAAGAAAAATCTTGACGAAATCAAAAGGTGATACGTTGACTTCGTTACGTATCACCTAACTAGACTTTAATTCGTCACTTAGACGAATTAGGTGATACGTATGATAATGGTCTACATAACGAATAATGCATTACACGATATATTATTTTGTAAAATGCTTCTCCCATTCATATGCTTCTCCCATTATGATCTTTTCATATGTCAAGATTAAATTGTGTCTCCTTGATCATCATGGATCTAGGGAAGATAGACTGAAACAATATATGACCTTAGACCCTGTGCAGTAACCAGTTACACATTTGACTCTAATTTACATCATGAAGAACACCTTTTGACGATTTTTATCTTATTCAAAGAAATGAAAATGTAATTGATAAATGATTATCATCATTATGATAATGATGATCATGATGATCATGATCATGATCATGAGCGCGATCATGACATGTTATTGAAAAAATGAGGGTTGATTTAGATAGCATATAGTCTCAGCTACAACATACTCAAAAATCAACAAAATCCAAGCCGAAATAACGGAGATATTGCTCGCAAAAGACAGGAATGAAGACTCCAGATTTTAGAAAAAAAGTCATCTCCCATAGGAATTACACGCAAAAAGTAATGGATTAAGTGAAAATAGGGTAACACTAAAGTAAATAGGGTTGTTTATTACATTATTTGCGATTCTACGTGTTTAAACAATCAAAGGAGATGGTACAGTGAAAGGTCAAAAGGAAAAAAAAAGTGGAGAAAAAAAAGTGTTGGAGACACCCGGACTCGAACCAGGGATCTCGAGGTTGGAAGTCAAGTGCGTTACCGATATACCAAAACATCTCCCATAGCGATTACACGTAAACGGGAAATGGAATTCAGAAATCCTACTTTGCAAGTGAAATATGAGCATGATCCCGGCATCTAATCGAAAAATAAAGGGCACACTTTTGATAGCTCATTGTCTCAGCTACAACATATCAAAAGCTCAGCGAAAACAAAGCTAAAACAACGGAGATTTTGCTCGCGAAAGACAGGAGTGTAGAATCCAGTTTTGAGAAAAAGTCATGTCCCTTAGAGAATACACGCAAAATGCGAAAAATTGACATGCCTCCTTTAATCGCAAAAATACACCATGATACTTTTGTCAAAAATAAAAATTGTGAATACTACATTTGTAGAAAATTGTCTCAGCTAGAACATATCAAAATTAAAAAGAAAATTGATCCATATTTACAGAGATACAATGAATTTTCCAAAAATATGCTGACGTCATAATATGCAAATTGAAATTTTGAGTTTGGAGGCCATTATGATGACGTCATGAGTTAATTGAGGATAAAATGAGACATGAAATCATATCTCCGACTCATAATCTATCAAAATATGAAAAAATATTAGGAGTTTCTATCTATTCTAAAGAGTTACAATGAATTTTATATAGGCATGTTTTTGCCCATGTATTGTGGATAAAGATAATCCGCGCGTGCTGTCAACTTTGACGGACGCTCATTGCGTTAATAAAAGGTGAACAAATTATCAAAATGCTTGGAAAAATGTACCGAATATGATGACAGAAAAAAATCGGCGATTCTATGTTGCAAAATGCCAGTACGCGCGAAAACGCGCGCGCATGCGCGTGCGCGTAATTTTTTTATCAAATGCTCCATATGGCCTGAAACGTATGCAAAAAAAATTTGGGATGATTTGGAGCATTTTAAATTTTTTCGCGCGCTTAAACGCGCGGACGAACGCGCACGCGCGCATTTGCGCACTTTCATTGACTTCAACTTGACCGGACGGATATTTATCTTAATTGTGATAATTATGAATGAGAAATACTTTTCCGTTATGAAGATATGATCATTAGTTGATTTTCACAAAATGGCGCCTGGATGACGTCACGATGACCTTGAGTCATTGAAAAGTCATGCAGTTCTAAGTTAGACTAAGATCTATCATCATGGCAAGTTTCATGATAATGGCTTTATTCATTCTTGAGATATCTTGCGAACAAATTCGAGGAAGAATAATAAAAATAAATAATAATAAAGAAAAATC
Organism: Strongylocentrotus purpuratus; assembly: GCF_000002235.5. Lineage (NCBI taxonomy): Eukaryota > Metazoa > Echinodermata > Echinoidea > Camarodonta > Strongylocentrotidae > Strongylocentrotus > Strongylocentrotus purpuratus. The sequence goes on from NW_022145483.1 coordinate 20,849, forward strand.
TTGACGAAATCAAAAGGTGATACGTAGACTTCGTTACGTATCACCTAATTATTTTGAGATAGATAAAGAGATTACAATTTGACGAAACAAAGGGAAATTAAAAGACTCCAAAGCTATATCAGTAAGTACCTTAATATCGGCAGATGGTAAGCAATCTTCAAATATTTAACGACATGATAGCTGATATTACCATAAATAGACCGATTGAACAAACATTCCTTATCACAAGCCTTTCAGAAAAATCTGGAGGTCATACACGTAGGCCATCGAGATGACCAACGTTATCACTTTGATGAAATAGATGGCGCCAAACACATAGTACACACCGTGCTATAAGCACTGGCACAAACAGAATAATCCTGATACACTGACATTTTCAGTCATTACTGAAACCCCTTAAAATATTGCGGTTTTCAAGCATGTGGTCATACTTATTAAGAATTGTTATTTAATTTACACTTTCTATTTAGAAAACGCATGGAATTGCCTAGCTGGTGCTAATGCCTTTATGATTAATCTTCATAGCAGGGTATGTCATTATTGAATAGAAATTGTAATATAAGTCGTTTTAACCTAGTTTTACTTTGAACTTGGGTTAAATTGTTAAACAAAATTAAAGAAGGGAAGCCTAATGATGGTTTACAATGAAGAAGAAATCAGTTCCAAAGGCCGGTAATTAGTAGATTAGAGATATGGTTATCATAAGTAAACTTCGACTGCAAATACAACTTATCATCAAGACGATGATCATACTGCACACTATACACTCGATATTGAACAACATGGCGTCATTAAAAATACTCCATAACAGATGGAGCCATTATCTTTAATTGAACATGTTTAGCAGTGTGATGAAAGACCCGCAACCTAATAAAATAATTAAATAACGGTTTATGCTGTATGAAAGAGCTGTTCTTCATACTACTGAAGGCGTTTTCTGATACGAAATAGTGGCATCATTTGTTTTCTTAATATCAAAGAGGATTCGATCTTTGCTGTATAGAATTTTGTGTTCCTTTCTCAAATATCATAACAAGGTTGACATGGTAATATCGTTAATCTGTTCGATTGACAGGTCTTTATACTTTGAACCTGATTCAAGTGTTTTGTTTTTGTGATTAACGATGAAAATTTAGATGCTAACAGTTCCAAAGGCCGAACGTTCTTATCTCGGAGATACGATATCAAGTATTATATTCCAACAACAGATGTTTACTACTTCAAGTAAAATACACGCAATATTGAATGACATGTCGCCATTAAAAGTATTTTAAAATAGATGGTGCCGTTGATGTAATGGAATGGTAGGCTATATAGAATGAGTTTGGCTGGGATGGGAAGGGGTGGGACACCTCATCTTACTATAAAACAAGTATTTAATCTCTAGCATTTGATAACCAATTAATGTTCCTTTTAAATACTATTTTTAACGTTGTTTGTTTTGCTTTGTTTGTTTGTTTGAAAAACATATACACTTTTTTTTAATAGGATTTTTTGTTATAATAGGCCTGTGATCTTTTTTAATTCCCACCATATTTGAATACTTTTGTGACGGTTACTTATTATTTTCTTTTTCAAGTTATGTGTTATAGTCATTGTGATTGTATTTTTTATTCAAATGTGAAAATAAAACGAATTTTAAAAAAATGTATGGAATTGATCTTTACTTTAATAGTTAAATGTATATGTGGCAGTATTTAATTATAACAAAAGTAATATGCACATCTCAGAACTACTCTTGATGGTTGATTTCGTAATTATATATTTTCAGCCCTTGAACTTCATGTTAAGTGTGTGTATATATATATATTGCATTTCCATAAACTGATACATTTACAATAACAGTTGCAAACAAAGCCTGAAATGCTACATTTCCCGGAGAAAGAGATACCTGGGCTTCAATCACAAATTAAAATAGGAATACATTACTAATGATAATATACAAAGAAGGTCAAACATAGTGAGGCTAGATTTTAAAGAAGAGTGAATGCCTTGGTAGTAACGACATGATGGAATTCTGACTTAAAACTCTTCTACATTTTTTTTAATAATTTTAAAATTATGGGAACGGAAATTATAATAATAAGCTTAAAATAAAGCCACTGTATTCATTGCTTTTTAGTGGACCCCTCTGTTTCCAACATGTATTTCTTAAATTTGTTTTAAATGCTTATAATTGATTTGTAATGTTTTGTTGGAAACATGAATAAATTTTGAATTTGAATTTTGAATTTGAATTGTGGTCAGTTGTCATTCTATGAAATTGAATTTAAAAAATAAAATTTAAAAAAGCCTTTCACTCGATGGGATGTGGTGGAGCTTTCCCGCATGTAAAGTATGTTTGATTATATTTTCTCACAACATTCTTACAGTATTTGTTATAAAATATTATTGTTATCATCATATAACTATGCAACTTGTATTATATAATTTGATCTTATTATTAATTGTCTTCAATATTATACTAAAGTTTGTGTTATAATTGTTATCATTATTACCATTATCATTAATATTATCATTATTATTATTACTGTTATCGTTATGATTATCATATTATCATTATCATAGTTTATATTATTTTCCCTCTTTTTTTGCATGATTGTTCTTATCTGAAGATAATATGTTCAACACGTGTTGGTGTTAACAGTGCCTGGGAGGGGGAGAGCCAATCGAATCTTGTCATCTTGTCCGAAAAAACAACTGATTGGGATATAAAGATGTTTTTCCCCTATTCTTACAATAGGATAACGATACTAATAATAGTGATAATAATGATAATAATATTAGTGACAATGATAATTAATAATATTAAAAATAATAATAGTAATAATAACAATAGGCCTAATTATACTTATGATAACAAGAAGTAAGTGATTGTGACGGGAATCATAATTGCTATGATATCAAGGATTAACGCAAAAATGCGAATGCAACTGGGAAAAATATAAACGAGTTACTATCATCTGTTCGATAGAAAAGTGTATCTTAATAGTGGGTGAGTGCTTATTTGCGTGTATTATATTGGTGATCATCAGACTAATTATCTTGAAATAGATAAAGTCATTAAACTCTGACAAAACAAAGGGATATTAAACGACCCCAAAGCTTTATCAGTAAGTACCTAAATATCGGAGGCGGTAAGCAATCTTAAAATATTAAACGACTTGATAGCTTATAACTATTACCATAAATAGACCGATTGAACAAACATTCCTTATCACAAGCCTTTCAGAACAACTGCAGGTCATACACGTAGGCCATCGTGATTAACGACGTTGTCACTTTGATGATATAGGTGGCGCCAAACACATAGTACACACATCGCTATAAGCAATGGCACGAACAAAATAATCCTGATACACTGATATTTTCAGTCATTACTAAAACCCCTTAAAATATTGCGATTTTCTAGCATGTGGTCATACTTATTAAGAATTTTTATTTCATTGACACTTTCTATTTAGAAAACGCATATAACTGCCCTGGTGCCAATGCTTTTATGCTTAATCTTCATAGCAGGGTATGTCATTATTGAATAGAAATGGTAAAATAAGTCGTTTTAACCTAGTTTTACTTTGAACTTGGATTAAATTGTTTAATTTTGTAAAGAAGGGAAGCCTAATGGTGGTTTACAGTGAAGAAGATATCAGTTGTATAGGCCGGTTTTTAGTAGATTAGAGATATGGTTATCATAAGTAAACGTCGACTGCAAATACAATTTATCATAAAGACGATGATAATACTGCACACGATACACGCGATATTCAACAACATGACGTCATTAAAAATACTCCATAACAGATGGAGCCGTTATCTTTACTGAAACATGTATAGCAGTGTGATGAAAGACCCACAACCTAATAATATCATTGAATAACAGTTTATGCAGTATGAAAGAGCTGTTGTTCATAATAAGGATGGCGTTTTCTGTTACAAAATAGTGGCATCCTTTGTTTTCCTAATATCAAAGAGGATTCGATCTTTGCTGTATAGAAAACTTCGTTCCTTTCTCAAATATCATAGCAAGGTTGACATGGTAATATTGTTAATCTGTTCGATTGACAGGTCTTTATACTTTGAACCTGACTCAAGTGTTTTTTTTTTGTGATTAACGATGTTAATTTAGATGCAAACAGTTCCAAAGGCCGAACA
>NW_022145484.1:0-5000 GCF_000002235.5 Strongylocentrotus purpuratus
TCTTGTAAAAGAAAATGTCATTGCATATCTTCTCTCAAAAATTCTCTTTGTGCAATTTCCAAATTCAATGTTGTCTTACATCCATACATCCAGTCAGTACCTTTGCTAGAAAATTCAATGAAAAATAATCCCAGAATTATATGTGATTTAAGATTATTTTTTGTAATGAACCTCACCTCCCATGGAAAAGTGGGGTTGTGGGTTGTGACTTACAATACACAAACTAACATCATGATATTTCAAATTGCAGGTTTTGGGGGAGGATTGTTTTGGCCATGATCTCTCTTTAGAGCAATTGACCAAAAATAGAAGGTTCAGCTAATGCTTTGTTAGCCATATTGTATGTATTAATAACATAACATAAACCATGCTCGTTTGGACCTTGTTGTATCATTGGAAGATGAGGTCAAAGACCAGGATGTGGAGGTCGTGGTGGAGATGGAGAGGGGAGAAGAGAAGGCTAAAGAACAAGAGGACGAGATGGAGAGTTCAGTAGAGGTTTCGAAACAACCAAGAGTGGGCGAGGAAGAGATGGAGGAGGAGGAAGAAGATGATATGGAGGAGGAAGACGATGATATGGAGGAGGAGGAAGACGAGGAGATGGAGGAGGAGGAAGACGAGGAGATCGAGGAGGAAGAAGAGAGCGATAGAGACTACACGCCAGATACCTATAGGGCAAATGAAAAGGCTCGTAAGTATGAGCATTCCTTTTATTATATTTGCTATGCTATTGACTGCAACATCGTTAGAAGTCATGAATACTTGGAGTAGAATTTGCCTGATGTTGTTATGAAGATAATACATATTTCTATTATTCATTCCCAAATCACAGGAACAATGCTTCACCATTACAAAGTCCACCTCATGTCGAGGCTGGGAAAATTCAAGTCTGAGGGAAATGCAAGCCAGCATGTGGCCCAGGTGCAGAGGGTAATAGCCTCTTCCCTTTGCAATGGGTCCTTGGATGGCCTTCTCAACGTTGAGGAGGCCTCAAGCATGTGGGTGGCTGAACAGAAGAGGCAGAAGAAGGCTGAGGGGACTGTGGCAAGTTATTGCCACAGTGTAGCTGGTTTTTTCGACTTTTTGGCCACGGGAAAGTTAAAGCACGCCTTCTCCGACGTCCTTGGCATCCCAACCCTCCAGCAGAAAGCCAAAGACTGGAGGAAGATTGCTGCCTCACTAGCGAAGGAAGGGAAAGTGAGGCAGGTTGAACTGACAGAGCGTGGATACCGTAAGAATTCATATATCGAACTGGCCCATTTTGGAGTTTATATGCTGTAACAGTAATGGTAGAACGTAAACAGGGGCTAAATGAAATTCCCCACCCTTAAATTTACCAATAATATAGAAGAGACATCCCCCCCCCCCCAAAGAAAAAAAAAAAATCGCAATAATTACAATTAGTGAGTATAATATATACCCTTTGAGAACATAGTCGATTATACTATTAGTATAATTTTACTTCCAAGTTGCATAAAGAAAATATAATTTCATACCCTTTGTTTTTCATCTCATCACTTCACAGACGACCAACTCACCAACAAAGAGGCCCAATCTCTAAGTGCTGCCTTAGAGGGGTCGTACCTCAACAAGTTCCGTCCTTTATTTGTATCCCAAGTGCGCATTACAGCGTCGTTGGCCCAGGCCATCCGAGGTTATTTTTTACTTAGGATGGCGCTTGACAACGGCGCTAGACCGTCTGAGTTCATCAACATGGAGGTGGAATGGGCCCTGAAAGCCATATATGAAGAGCAAACAAATCAGTACGTCATTAAGGTATGTCATATTAAGTTCAGGTATTTGTTTTTCCGTAGAATTTGACATTTAATCCCTTAAAAGGGAATTAAAGCTTGAAAACAAGTTGCTCTTCGTGAATGCAGAAATCACAAATGAGAAGGCAGAATAAAACGGGCACTGTTGTGTTAGATTGTATATTTAAAAATAATCATTACTTTGTCATTCCTGGCACAATTGGAATAGAAATATATATCATTTATTTGTTATCTAATATTTCAGTTGTCATTTCAGGTTAACGTATCCATGTCTCTTACTCTGCAGGTCCTAACCCACAAGACCGTTATGAAGTACGGGGCAGCGAGGGTGTGTCTCAATAAGGAGCTGTATGACAGGTTTTCCATATATATTAGGCACATCAGGCCCAGATGCCCCGGCTATGAACAGGGTACGAAACATGTCTTTTTCACGACGAGATCCCCCCAAGTCTCCTCATCCTCCATAACTTACTCCATCAAACAGACATGTAAATACCTGGATCAGAGGGCAGTCACAAATACTGGGATTCGGAAGTGGATGTCCAGCATGGTAAATACTCATGATTAAATATTATCAACCGCATTGATTTATTTATTTGCAATGTCTCTCTTAACACCCAATAATACTTTGTATTGCATGAACTAGACAGTTTGATAAAACAAATAAATGTGCTATTAAATAGTTGATCAACCTTTCAATCTTGAAATATTCATTGTTTGACTCTGAAAAGATATACAATACATAAAACCTGCATTGGTTTATCCCCAATTTGCTTTTAGATGGCAGTGAAACACCCAGGGAAAAGGGCAGAGACAGCCGAAGCTATGAACCATCGGCTATCTACTGCTCAAACGAATTATTACAACCTGGATGCGAGGGATGCCAATAAGGCAAGGCTAGCCAGCAATGTGGCAGCCATTTTGAAGGTATCCTTTATCTAAAATATTGTGTAGAACATGAAATTTATATTATAAGGTAAGGTTGATGTATCCAACAATATTTTTATTGCATTTTTTTTTTACTGTGGTTCACTGCCTCCAGAAAGGTTTGGCTAGTAATGTGCTTCCTCCAATAACGGTGAAATCCCCTTTGTGAATAGAATCATCCTACCTGTATAACCAATGCATTGAATCTGAAAAGCACTTCTTGTTTTATATATCATTAAAATTCATGTCTAGTATACCTAATAACATCTTTCATGTACTATCTTACTTGTAGATAAATACACTGTATTTCAAGGTTATGAGGGGGAAATGAAATAAACGCAGCTGTCTCTTTTTGTCAGTCTCCTTCTACTTCAGCTGCTCCATCCAGTCCCTTGGAACTCCCAGCTGCTCCTCCATCCAATCCCTTGGAACTCCCAGCTGCTCCTCCATCCAGTCCATTGGAACTCCCAGCTGCTCCTCCATCCAATCCCTTGGAACTCCCAGCTGCTCCTCCATCCAGTCCATTGGAACTCCCTGCTCCATCTAAGATGGTAAACGCTATGTTATGCAATTATCATATTTTCTTGACTATATTGCCAACCCTTTGCCTGCTGCAGTGGACTAGAGTCGCAATCGTACAATTAAATCAGACAGTCGAAATAATTAGCTTTCTCCTTCCCCCAACAATTGTTATTGTTTCCCGTCAAAATTAATTCAGCATGAAAAATAAGTAACTCTGAATACATTTGATACATGTCTCTATATTGCAATTTATTTGCTGTCCAAACTTCCGCTTCCATATCTCTCATTTGATATTATCTTTGATACGTGTCAACATCCACATGTTAATTCAAATAAGGTTAAATAGATTATAAACACAAAATGACATACCTTTTAATAGCAGGGTTTCTTTGCCTCATTTTCGCATTACAGATGCAGTCAGGCAGAAAACTACGCTCTGCTACAAGAAATAAGGAGCACCCAGTCCTGCAACTGCCACGCCCACCATCGGTTTGTGGGTCCACAGGATCTTCATCCCTGGTATGCTTGGCATATTGTATAATATTGTATTTATGTTTAGCATAGGCTAGGTTTAGATCATTCCTATTTGTATTGTTGTTTTGTTGTATTCTGTATTCTTTGTATTATTAAGCTATGTTTGTATTCTTTATTATGTATCATTATCATGACATGTACATGTGTTGTACTCTCATACCCCAGAAGGGGGTCAAATGAGTCAATAAATTCTATTCTATTCTATGAAACACATTTAAATGACAATTGCAGACCTTTTAGTTGCTTTCCTTGACGGTATTTTCAGACTTGGTTAAAGATTCATCAATGACATTTCAAAATTGTGATGGAATAGGGTTAGACATCTATACAATAATTTGCTGAATTGTTTGAAATATTTGCTTATTAATGCTTTTTTTTAAATGTGCAATTCACAATTCTTTTCTTTATTTCTTTCACCCCCCTTCTCTTTCTCCATAATAGTGCTCGACCACCAGCACCAAAAAACTGAGGGTGAAGTGCAAAAAACTACCCCAACATAATAAGCATCCAATCCCGCTACTACCAGACACATCATCCGTTAGTGTGTCAGCTGGATCATCACCCCTGGTATGTAATGCATTGAAATGGCAATTGCAGCCCTTTTAGCTCCTTTCTTTGACGGGTAATGTCAGACTTGTTCAGAATTTCATCAATGTCATTTTAAAACTGTGATGGAATAGTGTTAGACATCTATACAATAATTTGCTGAATTGTCTGAAATACTTGCTTATTGGTGTTATTTTTTAAATGTGCAACTCTGTTATTATGGGTCAAATTGTTTCACAATTCATTTCTTGATGTCTTTCATCCCCCTCCCCTCTCTTTCTCCATGATAGTTGCCAAGTACCAGCGATCCACCAGCGAGGGTGAAGTGCAACAAACATCCTCAACTTAAGGAGCACCCAGTCACGCCACTATCAGACACCCCATCCATTAGTGTGTCAGCTGGATCATCATCCCTGGTATGTAATGCATTTAAATGGCAATTGCAGCCCTTTTAGCTCCTTTCTTTGACGGGTAATGTTAGACTTGTTCGGAATTTCATCAATGTCATTTTAAAACTAATGGAATAGTGTTAGACATCTATACAATAATTTGCTGAATTGTCTGAAATACTTGCTTATTGGTGATATTTTTTAAATGTGCAACTCTGTTATTATGGGTCAAATTGTTTCACAATTCATTTCTTGATGTCTTTCATCCCCCTCCCCTCTCTTTCTCCATGATAGATCTCCAGTACCAGCG
>NW_022145485.1:0-5000 GCF_000002235.5 Strongylocentrotus purpuratus
TTTTGTACTATAATGACGTCAATAAAATAAAAAGCAGTGTACATTGATCTTGTAGGCAATTTCCTACGCTACAAGATACCGCAATTTGGAAGAAAATCAGTCAATATTATGAGAAATACACTAAATTTTCAAAAATATAATGACGTCATAATATGCAATTTTGTATTTTGACTTCCAAGGCCATTATGATGACGTCAAGATGTATTTAATGGCCAAATGAGCTATGAAATCATATCTCCGACTCATACTCTATCAAATATGAAAAAACTTGGCAGTCCTTATTCATCCAAATGGACTTTTTATAGGCATGTTTTTGCCCATATATACTATGTAATACATGACCTCGCGCACACGGATATTTATCTTGAACGGACGCTCATTCCGTTATTAATAGTGATAAAGAGATAAACATGGTATCAAAATGCTTGGAAAAATGTGCCAAACATGATGACAGAGAACATTTGGCTATTATATGTTGCAAAATACCAGAACGCACAAAAAACGCGCGCGCATGCGCGTTTGAGTGATTTTTTGTCAAATGCTCTATATGGCTTAAAACGTATGCAAAAAAAATTGGGAATGATTTGGAGCATTTTTAATTTTTGCGCGCACGTAAACGCGCGCACGAACGCGTACGCGCGGATTTGCGCACGTTTTTTGATCTGAAATTGACCGGAAGGATATTGATCTTATTCATGATAAATATGAATGAAAAATTACTTTCCGTTATGAAGATATGATCATAAGTTGATTTTTACAAAATGGCGCCTGGATGACGTCACGATAATTTTGAGTCTTTGAAAAGTCATGCAGTTCTAAGTTAGACTAAGATCTATCATCATTGAAAGTTTCATGACAATGGCTTTTGCCATTCTTGAGATATCCTGCGAACAAAATTGAGGAAGAATAATAATAATTTCTTCTATACAGACACAAAATAAATACTAGACTTTAATTCGTCACTTAGACGAATTAGGTGATACGTATGATAATGGTCTACATAACGAATAATGCATTACACGATATATTATTTTGTAAAATGCTTCTCCCATTCATATGCTTCTCCATTATGATCTATTCATATGTCAAGATTAAATTGTGTCTCCTTGATCATCATGGATCTAGGGAAGATAGATTGAAACAATATAATGACCTTTGACCCTGTGCAGTAACCAGTTACACATTTGACTCTAATTTACATCATGAAGAACACCTTTTGACGATTTTTATCTTATTCAAAGAAATGAAAATGTAATTGATAAATGATTATCATCATTATGATAATGATGATCATGATGATCATGATCATGATCATGAGCGCGATCATGACATCTTATTGAAAAAATGAGGGTTGATTTAGATAGCATATAGTCTCAGCTACAACATACTAAAAAATCAACAAAATCCAAGCCGAAATAACGGCGATATTGCTCGCAAAAGACAGGAATGTAGACTCCAGATTTGAGAAAAAGTCATCTCCCATAGGGATTACACGCAAAAAGTAATGGATTAAGTGAAAATAGGGTAATAATAAAGTAAAAAGGGTTATTTATGACATTATTTGCTAATCTACGTGTTTAAATAATCAAAGGAGATGGTACAGTGAAGGTCAAAAGGAAAAAAAAAGTGGGAAAAAAAAGTGTTGGAGACACCCGGACTCGAACCAGGGATCTCGAGGTTGGAAGTCAAGTGCGTTACCGATATACCAAAACATCTCCCATAGCGATTACACGTAAACGGGAAATGGAATTCAGAAATCCTACTTTGCAAGTGAAATATGAGCATGATCCCGGCATCTAATCGAAAATAAAGGGCACACTCGTGATAGCTCATTATCTCAGCTACAACATATCCAAAGCTCAGCGAAAATGAAGCTTTAACAACGGAGATTTTGCTCGCGAAAGACAGGAGTGTAGAATCAAGTTTTGAGAAAAAGTCATGTCCCATAGAGAATACACGCAAAATGTGAAAAATTGACATGCCTCCTTTAATCGCAAAAATACACCATGATACTTTTGTCATAAATAAAAATTGTGAATACTGCATTTGTAGAAAATTGTCTCAGCTAAAACATATCAAAATTTAGAAGAAGATTGATATATATACACAGAGATACAATCAATTTTCCAAAAAAAAGCTGACGTCATAATATGCAAATTGAAATTTTGAGTTTGGAGGCCATTATGATGACGTCATGAGTTAATTAAGGATCAAATGAGACATGAAATCATATCTCCAACTCATAATCGATCTAAATATGAAAGAATATTTGGAGTTCCTATCTATTCTGAAGAGTTACAATGAAATTTGTATAGGCATGTTTTTGCCCATGTATTGTGGATAAAGATAACGCATGTCCGCGCGCGCTGTCAACTTTGACGGACGCTCATTGCGTTATTAAAAGGTGAACAAGTTTTCAAAATGCTTGGAAAAATGTGCCAAATATGATGATAGAGAAAATACGGCGATTCTATGTTGCAAAATGCTAGTACGCGCAAAAAACGCGCGCGCATGCGCGTGAGCGCGATTTTTTGTCAAATGCTTCATATGGCCTGAAACGTATGCAAAAAAAATTTGGGATGATTTAGAGCATTTTAAATTTTTGGGCGCTTGTAAACGCGCGGACGAACGCGCACGAGCGCATTTGCGCACGTTTACTGATCTGATATTGACCGGACGGATATTGATCTTAATCATGATAAATATGAATAAAAAAATCTTTTCCGTTATGAAGATATAATCATCAGTTGATTTTCACAAAATGGCGCCTGGATGACGTCACGATGACGTTGAGTCTATGAAAAGTCACGCAGTTCTAAGTTAGACTAAGATCTATCATCATTGCAAGTTTCATGATAATGGCTTTTGCCATTCTTGAGATATCCTGCGAACAAAATTGAGGAAGAATAATAATAATTTCTTCTATACAGACACAAAATAAATACTAGACTTTAATTCGTCACTTTGACGAATTAGGTGATACGTGTGTAACATAATGAAGAACGCATTTTCACGATTTCATCTTTCTTTATTAAATACTACTTCCATTATGGTATATCCATTAGTCAAGTTTCAACTGTGTAGAACAGAGGGAGACAGAGCAATATAATAAGAAGAAGGCAAGGCAAGAGAAAGAGAGAGAGAGAGAGAGAGGGAGAGGATAAAAGTGTAGAGAGGGAAAGAGAGATAGAGAGTGAGAGAGAGATGCAGAGACAGACCAAGTAAAGGAGAGGGGCAGAACATGAGGGGAGAAGGGAAACACAGCAAGAGAGAGGAGAGAGAGAGAGAGATGCAATTGAGAACAATGCCTTCCATATTTCTAGCATAAATAAGCTCTTTTGAATACTGGTCATGAAAGTGTTACCGATAATCAAAAAACGATTATGTTCATGAATACGATGATGACGATATTAAAATGATGACCATGATTGAAAGTGGCACAGCGCCCCCTTCATGTTTTCGATTGAGGATCGTTATATATGATAACTGTTAACTATTACCAGGGAGAGTGCCCTGCTATTACTAAACATTGCAGAGATATACTTATACCAATCATTGAAGTGATATTTCGACGCACTAAATACGCAACAATGACGTCAATAGAGCTGATTATGACTAATAAGGACTATATCTTAATTAAGTTTCATGCTGCTTATTGACCGTTCCGTATTGGAAAGAAAGATCTACCGTTTGAATAACGTTTTAACGCACTAAGGATGTGAATGCTTCCGTGTGCCATCTGTCAAGTCTTGAGATAACATGCAAATAAAGTTTTTAAGCCCTTTTTTTATCAATTAAACATGAACACAGTGATTTATTTAGTCCTGATTCAATATAAAATATGAGTAAGATATTTATATTTTACCCATCCATAAACCAACATCTATAAGATGTTAATTCTAGAAATGATTGTTAGTATGCATGGCAGTGAATGGCTAAACGATTGAAATTGCCTCAAATTTCCTTTGATTTGATTTGTATACATGTAATACACTAATAAATGAGACACTGGGATGATGCAGAGAGAAAGGGGGAGACTATACAGAAATAGAGAGGCAGATCGAGACAAAACAAGAGATAAAGAGGAAGGCAGCAAGGCATCTCACCCATCTCCTTTTTTCTCAATTCTCTTTTCCCTCTTTCTTCTTCTACTTTTACTTCTTCTAATAATTCCCCTTTTTTACAGTTTGGATAAAACATAACCTTTTTCTTGTAGTAGCTATTACCTAGAGGAAAATATAAATGTGTACAATTTGTCATATAAGTATTCGCATAATAACTTCGCCTCTATCATTTGTAATTTGTATAATGTGTAATGCTTGAATATTGATATCGATACCTTAGGATAGTGTTACTATACCCTCTGTCTATCCTCTTACCATCTTACCATCAACTTTTCTTTTCTTTCTTTGCTTTACATCATCATGTTCTTCTTCACTTTGTGTATCTCTTTTTTATATCAAATGATTTCGGAAGATCAAAAATGAAATACAGATTTCGAAGTTGAATATTGTTTTTAACAATTTACTCATTCAGGTTCAATTCTTTAATTTCGATGTTATTTAATATGAATGTTTGAATATATTGTATTTTAAATTTGTAAAACATTTCCTAATTCATCCGTTTATGCCGCAATGCATTGTTGTTCTTTTATTTTTATTCTCAATCAAACCATCATCAATTGAACTCAATACTAGGACACTGCTAACGTTAAAATTTCACAAATAGGACATACGTGACATTATAATTACTGCAAAGTTCTACGGAATTTGCAAATTCGACTTTCAATTGAAAATTGTGACATGATACCATCATCTGATCAAAAAACTAAAAGCACCGTTTTTATAGCCCATGGTCTCAGCTATAACATACCCCAACTTGGGAGAAAACAGAGCACACATAAGATAGATAGTGCTCATAGATGAATGCCATGTAGATTCATGATGTGAACGAAATTCACCTTCCATAGACATAACACGCAAATGACGAAAATTCTGACA